>NC_055958.1:28616315-28701315 GCF_018492685.1 Alosa sapidissima | reverse complement strand
GTGTTTGTGTGTGTGTGTGTGTGTGTATGTGTGTGTGTGTGTGTGTGTGTGTGTGTGTGTGTGTGTGTGTGTGTGTGTGTGTGTGTGTGTGTGTATGCACATTGGAAGGTACTGTCCATGTGTGCCTTGAAATTGTCAGCCTCAGTACTTTCTGTAGTGCTGATTGACTGCTGTGCTGCAAATGAAGAGTTCAATAAAACTGTGGAAAAGCATCAGTTCAGCATGGCGATACACCCTTGTCAGCAAACATGATCCCGACTCTCAGTAATAAGTGTGGAGGCATTACGTGTGCTCAGTTCCCAGTTGTCTAACTGTACAATAAAAGGAAGTTGTCTTATTAAACAACTGGAGTCCAAAAAGCAGTTGAGAAAATAGCCCAGTCGGCCGGCTGGCATGTTGGTGTGCATAGATTGCAGCGAATATCCTGATGAATGTCCATATCCATGGCCTGCGTCCAGGATGACAGCACTGGGCAACCATGCAGAGCGGATCCCCTCCTGACCCCCAGGCGCTCCGCACTGCTGTCTCCACTGTGGCCCCCCCCATCACACAAGCACTTCTTTCACTTCATGGAACCCGACAGCACCACGTGGACTTGTTTAAGTCAGCTAAAAAAGATGCGTATCTGAATTCGAGTCCCATCAAGATTACTGATGATTACTGATTATTATTTTTTCCTTCGATTATTGATTTTAATAATATGGTTATAACGATGTAACAAAAGGTGAGTACATGCCTGTACCCCAAAAAAACATTATTTTTAATTAAAATAATACATAATGCAATAAAATTAAATCGCGTCCTATTATGTTACATTATGGCCTGCATTAATATCCTTTATAGGCTGCTGTATGTTACATTATGGCCTGCATTAATATCCTTTAGGCTGCTGTATGTTTATCTTTGCATTAGACCATTTCTGTTTGTTTGTGTGCCTGAGGGTATGTGTTCTGTAGTGTGCGTGTGCGTGTGCGTGTGTGTGTGTGTGTGTGCGTGTGTGTGTGTGTGTGTGTGTGTGTGTGTGTGTGTGCGTGCGTGTGTGTGAGCGCGCGCGCGCGTGTGTGTGTGTGTGTGCACGCATGTGTGTCTGGATTCCTTGTCTTTTTGTGGTGTGTGTTGTGGCCGGGGTAGTGGTTTCTGGACTGCGGTGTTGCCATGCATGTGGAGGTTGTTATCACTGTTATTCCTAAAGCGTCTGAAGGCCGTCAGCCCTGTTCACAGTTACCCCCCCCCGGCCCCCACACATCCACCCCACCCCCCTCCGCTGGCATCCCATGCCAATCACATGGCTGCACCATATTACCCCCACACACAAATCCACCCCCACCCCGCCACCTGTGAGGGGGGACAGAATAGCTCAGATTGCCCCCTGGTTTAAAAATGTGGGGCGTTAAGACTTGTGATTTTGTGCTGATCAGTAGCATTCCTCATCTTTTTGTGCTTTGGGGGACTGTCTCTGTGGTTGTGTACCTTTATGTGTGTGTTGATATAAGTGTGTGTGTACTGTTGTGTTTGGAGTCTGTCTTTTGGTGAATATGCTTATGTACTATGTGTGTCTGCTAGCTTCATTATTTTGATGATGGAGAAACAAATAATATGTCAGCACATTTTTGCATTTGTATTTTTGTAAAGTTCAACGGGTGTGTGTGTGTGTGTGTGTGTGTGTGTGTGTGTGTGTGTGTGTGTGTGTGTGTGTGTGTGTGTGTGTGTGTGTGTGCGTGTGTGTGTAAGACATGCCAGCCATTCAGTAGTAGAGATGTGAGAGTGAAGAGGTGTTGGGGCTTGGGTGTGTTAATGGCCGCGCTTGCTGAGGAATGCAACAGCAGGCAAGTCTTTAAATTAGAAGCAGTAAAAGACTAGGCCACACCCTGGGGTCCAGATCAGTGTGTGAGTGTGTGTGTGTGTGTGTGTGTGTGTGTGTTGCTGTTTGTGTGTCTGTGTGAGAAAGAGAGTATGTGTATGTGTGTCTGGACCACATCTTTGAGGCTGAGTAAGAGGAGGATCAGGGGACAGTGCTCAGTTCAAGTTTATTACTGTGTGTGTGTGTGTGTGTGTGTGTGTGTGTGTGTGTGTGTGTGTGTGTGTTGTGTGCTGTGTGCGTGTACGTGTACATGTACGTGTACGTGTGCATTTGTGTTTGCACAAATAAAATCTGTTTGCATGTGAGAGTGTTTATGTATTGATGTGTGTTTGTGTGTATGGGTGTATGTATGTGAGTATGTGTGAGAGTGTGTGCATGTCTATCCACATGTGTGTGTGTGTGTGTGTGTGTGTGTGTGTGTCCAGGCCGTACCCTGGGAGCTGAATTAGAGCAGATCAGAGCCCGGTGTGTGGGATCATCATTATGGACGTCATGGAGAGGGCACCCGGCAGCCTGTCCCTCCTCACACACTTGCACCCTCCACACACAGCCTGTCCCTCCTCACACACTTGCATCCTCCACTGTGTGCGTAAGAGCTACTGTACTGCTCAGGCTGAGGGGCAGCCCATGCCAGTGGAGCTCTGTCTGGGCTGGGCCTCATGTGGACACTGGGCACTACGAGTAAGAAGGGGGTAGTATCCTCAACCTGGCAGAAACACTTACTTACACTCTGCATAGGGTCATACATGCATACACACACACACACACACACACACACACACACACACACACACACACACAGTATATACAGAATATTTATATTGTATTAATATATAGTTTGTCCTGAGTGCAAGGAAACACTTTAATTTTCTCTTTGTAGGCACACACACACACACACACACACACACACACACACACACACACACACTCACACACACTCTCTCTCTCTCTCTCATATGTGCCTCAACTCTTCTTTGCTGACATCAGTTCTCTCTCTTTGTGTGTGTGTGTGTGTGTGTGTCTCCACAATGTGATGGCGCCTCCAGGTCATTATGGTGCGTTCTGCTGAAAAGGTAATGGCTGATGCCTCCTCATTGCACTATGGGCCGTGCTAAAGGCCTATCCAAAAGCCACTCACTCTTGCCCAGCAAACACACACACACACACACACACACACACACACACACACACACACACACACAGTGCTCCACTGCTGGCCACAGCTACTGCAGTCTGCTCCACTCTCTGAACTACACTCCCACCTGCTAAGTAAACTTTTACTGAACACTTTTATTCATTTTACAATGGCACATCCAAGGACAGACTCCTGGGGGCTTTTTGGGTGGCTTTTAGCCCTGTAATTAATGTGTAATGTGTAGTGTAATTCAGGATCAATATCAATTTGTTCAGGTTCAAGTTCTTATTTGTTCAAGTATTTATTTGTCACATATGTGGTTCTTCAAGTACAATAGCAGTACAATGGGGACCTGTGCAAAGGAAAGAATAAAAGAAAATATGCAGTATTGCTTATGAAAAGTATGATGTTGTGTCTAATATTATCATGGAAATCTTGCACAGTGTTGTATTGTTTTAAAACTAAAATGTTACATTTAACATACAACATACATACTGAAACCCATACTGTTGCTCAGAGAGAAATGTAGTTAGTCAATTCATGATATTGTTTTCCCTACCTAGTGGATTATAAATGCATTCACTATGGATATTAGGTGTGTGTTCCCCTCCCCGCCCTCTTTTCCGCTGTGTGTGTGTCTGCGTGTGTGTGTGTGTGTGTGTGTGTGTGTTGGTGTCTCTGTGTGTGTGTGTACAGTATGTCTGTGTGTGTGTCTGTTTTTGTGTCTCTGAGTGTGTTTTCTTGAGCACATAGGAAATATGAAAATGGTCTGCCAAACCATCAGAAGCCTGATCCAAAGTCCACCTGTGACAACCTACCATATCCACACACATACAAACACAGTCCATAGCCGACTATGCCCCCTCTGTGTCTTTATCATATTCTTCCTTTTTGTTGGTGTCAGAGGAGTTGAGAGCAGTCAACCTAAACATATTTAGTTTTCTGTAAAGTTCACACTTAACCTCACAGCCAGGAATAGGATCAGTGGCCTGCTTCAGCCATAGAGAACAGAGGGATACAGCAGATGCACTCTTAAAACAAATGTGTTAGAAACAACACAAACTGTCTTGTCCCTATCTGGACATAGAGATGTGTAAAAAAACACAAGTTGTGTTATTTTTCAACACATTTGTTGTCAGAGTGTACACAGTATAACAAAAACAATGTGTTAGAAACCACACAAAATGTGTTGTCCCTATCTGGACATACTGTAGATATGTGTTAAAAACAACCAGTGGCACAAAAAGTGGGTATGCGCTATATGCGGCGCATAGGGGCACAGAACCATGGGGGCGCCAAAGCGATGGTAAAAATAATAATAATAAAAATAATAATATATTTGGTGTATTCTATATGTAGCTACTGTTGTACGTTTCTAAATCATGTCTGCATTTCCTCAATGTTAAATAACATTTTAGAGGACTAACAGGCTAGAGTAGGCGCCCTATCTCATATCATAGAATTTTCTATCTTCTATCATAGAATTTTGACATAGAAGAGGGAGTGGGGGCGCCGTGAGCGCTGAGTGAGCAGATAGGCCTACGAGTAGTGAGTTTTCGTCTATGGAAAAAGATGGATAAAGCAAAAAAGCTGTCGGGGGCTAAAAATAGAAAAAGAAAGGGAAAATGAGATGGCATGTCAAGGGATGCGACAGTAGTTAAATAAGTGGATGGTGAAAAGCAACAGGTAGGATTTAAAGTGTGACGTCTGTGCCTGGAAGCACACATTTCATGTTCATGTTATTAATGTTACCAGACTAACTAGCGTTTGCTAAGCATATGCCGATTGAAACAGCCTATATTCCATTCAGATAGCTAGGTGGCTACCATGCTCATACTGCACTTTTAATGGCAAACTGCAAACACTAGCAACAACTCATTACATGATTCCATTTCCTAACAATGAAGACTCCTTGTAATAACTTAATATTGTGCTGTCAATGTGGCGCAAACAAAGGCTAGAGTTGAATCAGCCTTATCCTTTGTGAGCAACAGCTGGCAAAAGGACGTTATGAGAACCGTTTAGACTCTCTTAAAGTGACAATGCGACATTTAACAATACTTCAAGTTCAAATCGGCAGAATTTCTTAAAAAATAATAATATGTAATACATTATTGGCCTTTTGTTTTACTTGTTTTACTTTTACTAGTTGTTTGTGTTTTTTTTTTTTTGGGGGGGGGGGGGGGGGGCGCCAATTTGTTGTTGCATACCCCTCAAAAAATGGGTAGCTGTGCCCCTGAAAACAACACAAGTTGTGTTATTTTCAACATTCGTTTTAAGAATCTGGCAAAAACAAATATGTGGAGGTTGCAGATACCATACAGAAGATTTACTGAGGAAATTAAAATAAACATAATTTGAATGTGACAGTGTGGCAATGAGCGTTCCAGTTCTTTTGGATGAACTGCAGTTGTAATTGTATAACCTAATTTACGTAATGTGAGATCATAGTTGTTGTTCTTGAAATTCCTCCTTCTTGAAAAGCAAAATTGTGGGTAACTATTTCAATAATCCTTCTTGCTATTTCTTGATATTGAAATGTATTACATTAGATACAACAGATACATCGCACTGTTCTTTTTAAAGTGCTGTCGCTGTGTACTTTAAAGGTTTTCAAATGTCCACTACGACTTGACATATAATATGTAGCAGAGGCAGTTATTTAGCTGGGTGGTTGTGTGCTATCAAACTTCTCACTACCCCACTGGGTCAACTAAGTCTCTCTCTCTCTCTCTCCCACACACACACACACACACACACATGCACACACACACACATACACATTTGAGAAGTTTGATAGCTGGCCAGGCTGTGCAGATCATGAGCCAGATGATGTGGGAGAGAGATTTGAGAAGGCTTATCTCAGGATAGATAGAGGGGCAAGCCGCAGCTGTGCTGAAATGATTTATACATTTACACACACACACACGCATGCACGCACACATACGCACGCACACACACACACACACACTCACTCTCTCTCTCTCTCTCTCTCTCTCTCTCTCTGACACACACATACACACGCACACACACACACACACACAACCACACACACACACATACACAGTGACAAATGCTCTCTGACAGACACAAACACAAAGCAACACATGCTCTCTCTATCTGTCTCTCTCGTTCTCTCTCAAACACACAAACACACACACACACATACAAACACACACATGCATACACCCTTCTGTGCACCCGTCGCTCACACAGACACAGAAACATACGCAGAAACTTTACAGGCACACACTGCCTCTTTGTCTATCACACACACACACACACACACACACACACACACACCAAAGCCATATCCTATCATTTGAAACGGTCAGACAGCGTTGCAGTTGTCCCTCCAAAAGCATGTGCCTGTTTGTCCACTCTCCCCAGCCCCCCCCCCGTGGGGTGGCCTCTGGCCTGTTCAAACAGAGCGGAGATTCCCTCCCTAGCCCAGCCTGGCTGTGAACACGGCCTGTGGTCACTTGTGCATCTCACCACCCAGCGCACACACACACACACACACACACTGAACGTTTGTCACCATGGTCTCACAGCTCCCTATCACTAAGGCTGGCCGCATGTTAAGCCATAGCAACACTCCACAAGGGATTTTAATCGGCTTCGCTGTCCTGGAAAGTGTGGCTGGGCTGGTCTGTAGTTCTGCTCTCTATTGGGGCTGGTCTCAGGGTATCACATGTGACTGCAGCTGAAGACAAGATGTGAAGTCAGCATATTGTTTTGTGTCCTGTGAAAATTAATTTCATACTTCTACTAATACATTCAGTCCCATCGCACCAGCACGTATCAGCACTGATGCATAGAGTTTGGTGCGACACTTTAAACATCCATACGCACATCAGTGTGGCATACAAACTTACTAGAGAAACAGTATACTCAAGTTTGCATTTATTTTTTGGTAATTGCCCCTCGGGGACAAATAAAGTGATTTTAATCTAATTGCTTACATGCTACAGTGTAATCCCAACCACCAAACTCATCGGCACCAACTCATGTGGCTGTTGTTCCGCTATGTATATATTATTTCCTAATATCATAGTGTGCGTGTCAGAACCAGTCATAGAGACACACAGTCATGTAGTTATTCACACACTATGTATATTTCTATCCTCTCATGGCGAACTATGTGTGTGGTACCGAGTGGCGAAGCCTCCTTCTTTAAAGGTGACTGTTGGTTAAATTTAGCCTTCTGCTCATGCAGGGCTATGCAGGCGATCGGGTGTGGATTACGGCAAGGCTTACGGTGTAAGTTAGGAGAAAGTGTAGTGTGGTGTATAGGAAGGCTGACATTTGGCACTCAACTTTGCTATTTTCTCTCTGCCTCCTGTTATGGGTGAGTGTGTATGTGTGTGTGTGTGTGTGTGTGTGTGTGTGTGTGCGTGCTTCTTTGATTGTGTGTTTGTGTGTGTGTGTTTCTTTGTGTGTGTGTGTGTGTGTGTGTGTGTTTGTGTGTGTGTGTGTGTGTGTGTGTGTGTGTGTGTGTGTGTGTGTGCTTCTTTGATTGTGTGTTTGTGTGTGTGTGTTTCTTTGTTTGTGTGTGTGTGTGTGTGTGTTTGTGTGTGTGCATAAAAAGAGAGAAAGAGATAGAAGAACGGGAGAAGACATAAAGATAGAGACAGAGAATTTAATTTGTGCTCATGAGTTACAGAGTGACTTAGACATAATGATGTACAGGTACAGTAAAGTGGGTGAGATACAAATGTGTCAAGAAACACTATAGACAAAGTGAAAAACAGCAGTGAATGAAAGAAGAGAGGAAAAAAAACATCACAGAGAGACAGAGAAAGAAAAAAAGAGATAAAGAAGACAGAAATACAAGATGAAATAAAACGAGAAAGAATCAAAATAAGAAAATGAGAAGGAGAGAAAGAAACACAAAATGATGATGGATAGAGAAACAGACTGAGAGACAGAGGAAGTCAGGGAGAGAGAAGGAGGGAGGCAAGGGGAGAGAGACAGAGAGGGAGTGAAGGAGAGAGAGAGAGAGAGAGAGAGTGTGGGAGGGAGGGAGCTAAAAGCAAAGGCCAGTGCAGGAGTTGGGGACTGCCGGAGAGGGGTAGGTCTGATGCGGTTAGCAGATGCACGTGTGTTATTGTGGAGCGGGGAATAGGACATTCTCCATATACTACGCTATAAATAAGCCTCTGACGTTTACTACACTCACAAGGCCTCAGGTGCTAAAACACTTGGATACTAGTCAATTCTTTCCTTCTCCTTTTTTCATTTCCTCCACTCTCTCTCTCTCTCTCTCTCTCCCTCCTTGTCTCTCTCTCCCTCTCTCTGTGTGTCTCTCTCTCTTTCCCCCTCCTTCTAAAAATTTACATTCTTCTCTCTCTGAAGCGTATCATTTAGTTAACTGGATAAATAGGAGCAGACAAAATAAAAGGTAATGCGATCGGCTTGCCTGGTTTAATCCTTAAGTGGAGTCACATCTAACTGAGGGTGGGAAAGAGCGCTTGAACGACCGAAACGACCAACGGTGGGGGAATGAACAGACTGACAAGGAGGAGATGAAAAACGACAGCGCCTGACGATCGGACTTTGATCCGTTTCATGTCCATGACGTATTAATGTATGGATTCAGTAACAGCTGGCTCGGAGACATCTGGCTGTAGGGGGGTACTGAAATTAGAAGCGTGTCATAAAGTCAAGTGCTATCAAAGTGAAGTGCTATCATACTTTATGTCCCAGATCCCTCGGCCTGTGATGTCTGGATGGGAAGATGCCGAGCATATCTTAAGGAGCAGACGATGTTGTCATCACCGAGTTGGTTACGGAAACATTTTTGGTAGTTGGGCGAATGACACTCCGCTAAGAAATGTCTCGTGCCTGCGGGACCCGGAATATATACGCCGTTAGAATGTATATTTATTTCCATTCGCTCACTGAGCAGTCACTTTTAGCCAAACCGACATGCAGTAGTCCACATACATCTTACACAGCTATCATCACGGGTGTTCCCAGGAATTAAAGGAATTAAAGTTATGTTAGCACACCACTCTACAAACTAAATTCTAGGACCTTGGAATATATGAGATTCTATAAAAACTGAAACAGGATACCAAAGGATTTACTGACATGTTTTGACAATGTGATGCATAGGCCCCTGACAAGAATATGTAAATACAGTTAAAGATCAACATGTTAAAGATGTGACGTCATAAAATCATTTTGATCTAACTCTCTCCATTTTTAACTAGTCAGTTCATATAACCTGTTATTATTAGTGTGCAAAATCTATGTTGGGCTAAGTAGTAAAGTTTTGGAGAGGGGCATCTGAGCTGTCTAAGCTGATAAATCTTTGACAGGGTTGGAGAGGGCTCTTGCCAGGCAGCTGCTGTGATGGCGGCATGGGCTAGTGTCTCTGCCCAGGAGGGCACCCAATTGGCAGGAGAGAGAGAGAGAAATGGGCCTGACCACTGGTGCCACTGGACCGGCCCTGCTGAAAAAGTACAAATTCAACATTTGTATTTGCTATTTGTTCCTACATATACCCTGGAAGCAATAAAGTATCTATCCATCTATCTCTTTCTCTCTCTCTCTCAATCTATCTATTTACCTTATATGGTTAAGGAAAACATGTTTACAAGTAATAACATTACAATAGAATACATCTCTACCTTCGGCTGATATGATCATTAAAAACAAAGTTATTGCAAAGCTATTGTCGGCTGACACATCTGAGTGCTGATTGGCTTTTCAGAGCAAGAGTTTCTTTTCCACCAGTGAAATCCATATCTCACAATGTACCCCAAATAGCTCAGTTACAGCTTTCCTGTTAAAGGACATCAAACTGTGCCATCCTGTAAGATTCCGTATGAAAACATGAATTTTAAATTTAAAATTTGTGTAAAATCAGTAGCTTGGTGGCATGGGAATGATTCCTAATATTTATTTGTATGGCAAGGTACGCTAGACTCTGACCTATAATCACAGAAACTTTATTTACTGAAGTGTTCGAGCATCTTCAGTCATATAAAAGAATACAGTAAATGTTAGCTAATTGCCACTGGTTATTACGCTAGGATCCTGGCTGGGAGATAGAGCAGGAGCATCAGCAGGTTTAGGCGCCCCATCCCAAAGTTCGGCAACTAGACCTCGGTCAGACAGAGGTCTTTTGTGTTGACGGGGCAGGGGGCCGGTTGCCAGGGTTGTGTTTTCAGGTGGGCCGACGACTGGGAACAGGTGGCGCGCACGTGCGTCCATCCGTCCCCCCCCCCGCCCCCCCCCCCCTTCCCCTCCCTGGCAACGTTCTTATTCTTCACACAAACATTGAGCCGGATGTCTCTTTCATCAGACAGCGTTTTTACGGATGACTGCGGCTTGGAACTAAGAGAGAGAGAGAGAGAGAGAGGGAGAGAGAGTGAGAAACAGAGAGAGAGAATGAGGTATGAAGGTTGGATGGAACGGTGGATGGATTGTTCCGGTAAAAACACGTGTTGGTCCTCCTTTTTCACTCGTTTTTTTTCCCCTCTTCCCTGTCTGGTCATTTTTCTCCACCTCATTCCTCACATTTAACAGGGCCACAGATCCACCGGAGCAGGCTGGACAAATACATAACAAATGACCAGCCATCCTCCCTCTCCAGCACTCTCTCTTCAGGGGGAAACCTCGAAATAGCTTAGAAAAACAATGCCTATCTCGACAATTTCTATTAGTGCTTTTTTCTCCCAAAAAAAAAACAAGTGTTAAAAAGAGAGCATTATTTTCGTAAGCTATTCTTAAGGGGGAAAATATATATCTATTTAAAAACCTCAGGACCACACAGCGTCTCGTACGTAAGCCTTACTTTCTTGAGCTCTCACGGGACTCTTCACTGATGCAGTGAGGTAACTCAGGCCATGTGTCCTGGAGTCAAAGCATTGTGTGTGTGTGTGTGTGTGTGTGTGTGTGTGTGTGTGTGTGTGTGGTGGAGTGGGAGAGGCTGAGGCTCTATAAAACTGGATAACCTGAGAGAGGAGACTCCACTGCTGCGGACACCACCACCACCTCCTCTGATGGCTCTGTTGCCAGGGCCAAAACCTTCCCTCTGCTCTGCTTTCTGACCCTGGTCCAGTTCTTCAATGTGGGGTTTTCTCCATCTCGGAGAGAAGTGATAAAGAAAGGGTCAGCAACATCCCTCTCTCAAGAGGTCCCACAACAACCTTCTCCCTCCCTCCCTTCCACACACACAGACACACACACACACACACACACACACACACACTCAGACTGATGCATATTATGGTCTGAGATAGCTGGAGAGGCATGGACGCTTCACAGCATGGAAAAGCATGATTGCTGGGGCCTGAGAGAGCTGTGCTTTTGGATGCCTCAACAACACACAAGGCTTTTAAATTCAAAACATCTTCCATAACCCCGTCATCCAGATACTGGGGTGGTATAGTGCTCCTCCTATAAGATAAGTACTTCATTAACCTTGTTATAGAGGTGAATCCAGGACAGGCAAAATATGCATCTGAAATGTCCACACAAACTTAAATACAAACAAAGAAAATAATATGATATGGTAAAAAATAAGTTGTTTTATGTTTATGTTGTTTTATTTATAAAAATAATATGATGGCATGATCTAATATGATGAATCTAATATACTGTATCTTACTAAATTAATCATTCATTTTAATACGGATTACACTATTGGCTCGTAGTGCTGTCATCTGAAACCATGTCTTCAGGGTGACACTGATGATGATGATGATAATGATGATGATGACAATGATGATACAGCACAGTAAGGGATTAACACCTGATGCTCTTGGAAATTACGCCCATCATTCGGGTTGGCCATTCAATGTACCTAAATTGGTCAGCTGAGCCCTAGTTACTACGTACAGAAAGCGGTTAAAGTTAGCCCAGGTGCTAACCGCAGGTGCTAGGGTCCTTCAGGTCCTTCTTCTATTTCCCTGTAGAGATGTGCATCAAGTGTCTGTTACCAGTGCCTGATGCCATATACACTTTACAGAGATGGAACATCTGAATTAATTGAGTCTCATGTTCACTGATGAGGGTAGTGCACACATGGTGAAATATTAGAGATCATGTAATCTCATTAAGGAAAGCATCCATTAGGAGGAGAAATTGAGAGCGGACAAATTAGGAAAACAATGTGAACGTGGAGGAATTATCGAGATGGACTGATGAGTTTCCGAGAGCAACTTTATACTGTGTACAAATTAGTAATTACCGAGAAACTGCATTTAGCCTTGACATGCAGAAATAGATGTAGAAGATAGCCATAGGTGACATCGCCAAGAAAACATATTCACAAAGATATGCTGCAGATACAGATGCTAGCCACAAGCGACAGGGACAAACATGTATGATTTACCGTCGACACCATATAGACAGTAGACATTTCTACAGTCGACAGTAGAAAAGAAAACTAAAAACATAATTTCTGCATGTCTGTTGGGACGTCATCGCCTCTTGACAGAGTGGGCTCGTCCAACATGTAACACTAGCCATCTTCACACTCACGCGGCGAGAGACCATTTGATCCGGCCAGCTGAGTGATGTGTCCAGCGGCATGCCCAGATATAAATGACACTTAATGAGGGTGATTTGTACAACGCAGGAGTATTTATTAGCATCTTAATGCAGTCGCTCTAATTACACGCGACTCTGGGTTGGGTGAGTCTGCAGGCCGGGCAGCTATTCTGGTGCCCCAAGGCCTGTCTCCTTGGATGGGGTCTGGGAGACACAGCGGGTGGGAGGAGGGGAAAGTGAGTGTGTGTGTGTGTGTGTGTGTTACTCTGGCAGGCTGAGAGAGAAGGTATGTGACAGTTATTTAATGATATTTGTGTATGTGTGTGTGTGTTTGCGTGAGTGTGTGTGTGTACTGTATGTGTGCGTGAGTGTGTGTGTGTATATGTATGTATGTGTGACAACTAGAGAATGTGACCATATGATATTCAGAAATGGAGGGAATTATAACACAAACAGACTAAACACTGCATACATAGACAAAACACTGTGTGTGTGTGCCTGTGGGTATGGTGTATGTGTTGTGTGTGTGTGTGTGTGTGTGTGCACGTGCGTGCATGTAAGTGTGTGCATATTGTGCGTGTGTAAAAGTTATGGTTTTGTAAGAACTGTCCCCTGTAATATATTTGCATCCGAGGCTCCAAGGTCAGAGTTAATGGTTCTCCCTCCTTCGGCCCATCTCTCTGGGGGCCCGGGCTGTGCCACGTCCCTGTCGTATTTCATTCGGCCCTCGCTTTAAAAATCCCAAACGAGCTGATCATCACGAGGACCCTGAAGGGTCCCCGGGGCTGTCCTGGCGTCTGCCCGTCTGAACAACAACACGTGTGTTTGAGGAGTGTCCATCTGAGTGTCCGAACGTGCACCATCATCTGTGTCATCACTCGCTTTACAGCAGTAGTGAAGTTTTATGCTGTGTGTGCGTTAGTCTTTATATAGCAACAGCAATGTGCGGATTCTAATGTGCTACTGACCTTTACACAGCTGATACTAACCAGGGCCAGTTCATCATGCGTCCTGGACACTTAATGGACAATACCAACAACGTGGTGTGTGTGTACTGTATGTGCGTGTGTGAGAAAGAGAAAGAGAGAAAGAGGGGTGGGGGTAGAGAGACAAAAGGTAGCAGAGAGAGGTTAGACTACAGAGAAGGGAGAGAGGGACGCGAGTAGCAGCAAGGGAGAGAGGGACGCGAGTAGGAGCAAGGGTGGGGTGGGAGACTGGGGTGGGGGAGCTGGAGCGGAAACAACATTTTAAAGACAAAAAAGGAACCAGGTAATAATTTTAAATGCCCACCATGGGAATATCAAGTAACGATTTCAGCAGATAGCGCACATTCTCCTGAGCCACGCATCCCACCCTCCCCAGACCCCAACTTCAGATACACTCTCTCTACTCTCTGCCCACTATCCCTCCCCATCTCACCCACCCCCCACCCCCCCCCCCACCCCCCCCCCCCCCCCCCCCCCCCCGCCCACATGATGTCAGCCCCAGTATTTCACGGCCAGACACGGGCGCTGACACGGACAATTTGGCCTGTGAGTTCTCTGTGTCCCTCGGACATGGTGTTACGATTACACGCTCCACTGCCGCCCCGACGTGCCAGGGACTGGGAGAGGGGTTCGGGGGATGGGGAAGGATAGGGAGGACGTTTGTGGGGTGGTGGATTGGGGGGGGGGCTCTGGGTTAGCTGGAGATGTGGGGCTTTTAAAATAACTTTTATAGAGTATCTTACAGCTCTATCCTTCTCTCTCCTCATAAAATACTACCCCAACTCTCCCCCCCCTCCTCCACCTCCTCCCCTCCTGTCAAAAAAAATAAAAACAACACAGACAGATTTCCACAGATATGGATACTAAAACACGAAGGAAGTACATCCATATCTCGTCACATGACTCTCTAGGAACGTCGTCCGTGTTCCTGTAACAAGGTGTGTAACCGAACGCTGGGAAAAGGCACGTCTCTCTATTAAGCAGGTGTGTGTTTGCCAAATGCTTTCTCCTTATGTATCACGCCACAGTCACAGGTCTTAAGCTGAATGGATGGATTTTCCCCCCTCTCTCTCTTCTCTTGTCTTCTTTTTCCAGTTTATAAGCAGGTTAGGTTTCATAGTCCCAGCAGGTGAAGGTCTGAGCAGAGTTTAAAATCACCAAGAGACAGGGCCAGGCGGTGGGCCCAGGGTAGAGCGAAGGATGAGGGAGAGAAAGAGAAGCAAAACAGAAAGAGGGAGCGACATAGAGTAAAAAGGAGAGAAGAAGTGAAGGAGTCAGAGAAAGAGAGAGAGAGTTGAGGAAAGAGTGAGAGAATTATTGAAGGGAAGAGAGGGCCCTCCTGGACCCAGAACAGGAGCCTGCGTTCAACACGGTGGGCCATGACTATAAGATATTTCCCCTCATCCCTCCCTCAGCCTGCACCGCTCGTCCGATACCCAATATGATCCTCGTAAGCTCACACGCACACACAAACACACTTCAACAGCTCATTTCTGACTCTGCTGTCTCTTAGAAATGTATATAATAGCTTTAATAACATTTAAATAAATATATCAGAATAAAACTGAACTCTTATTACAGTGTAATTACACACCAAAATGTAAAGTAACATGCTAATTATCAATGTGTAACAGCACTGAGATGCATGAAGCCTAACCCTAACCCTAGTGTATGTCAATACAAAGGATTATTGTGCTATTACTCATTGTTAGATTGTATTGCACTACTAAGTAGTGTAGTTACTATGGATAAAGGTGTATGAAATCAAGTTGCTTTATAATTCAAATCAAATAGTCTAATCAATGCAGAGCAACTCAATGTTTCTTGATGGAAATGGGGATGGAAATACCCAGTCAGCATGGCTGCTTCAATAGGGGAAAAAATCTTTGGAATGATCCACAGAGTAAATGGTCTAAATCAATCTCTTAGCACTCAATCTGTCTTCCTGTGTTGCTTCTTCAAACAAACCATAGCTTGTGAAGACAGGTCTCGTCACCTGAGCGATCCCACAGTGAAGCCAATAATCCTGAAATAGTCCTACTAAGGACCCCCCGGGTTGTGGGGTGAGGGGTGCCGCTGTTTTGACCCGTTGCCCAACAACAGCCTGGTGCTTCCTGTGGGCTCTGTGAGGTCAGCCGCATGACTTTCAGACGACCTTGGCTGTCGCCGGCCAGTAAATCAACTTGATCTGATTGGTCAGTTTTTACCGTTTCCACCTGTCCAAGTCATGGAGTTCCTCATTCCACAGACACACACACACACACACACGCAACACAAACAGAAGCACCTGACGCTTGTCTCAAGTGTGGCCTAGCGGCCCTTCAGAAAGCTGTGGAAGATATTGACCAGTGACATTTCAAGACGTCGTAAAGATGCTGCAGTGCATGTCTCGTCTTGCTATTTTGATACGGCCCCTTGTCAACACACCCACAAAAACCCCTTTAGAGGGTTCTGCCATGCACCTTGGATGACTCTTGTGTTGAATTCCTCAGTCCTGTAAGACCCCACTTCAAACCCTCTTAGAAATGAACTTGACATGGACCAAGGGAGAAAGGGGGCGATGGACTGGGTGTACGTGTGGGGTTGGAGGGTGTTTTGGGGAAGCCGTTTTTCACTCGGTGGAATGCCGCAACGACAGCTCTCTCCCCATGGAGGCATCAGGATGGACACTCACTCACCAACTTACCACAACAACCCCATCAACACCACCTAACTCATCCCAGCCCGTTGGCTCCATCTACCCCGACTTCAACCCCACACCCGCAAACCACCCCTATCAGCTACTAAGAAACAGATTTTCTGTTTCATAGCCATAATAGGTCAAATTAACCCTCAGATTAATATTCACTCGCTAATGTACAAGACTGATGCCAGCTCTCTGGAACTTTCTTTTCTGCCTTATGAAACTACAAGCAACTTAGTTGCTACCGTTTTCAGTTGAAAACCACAATTAGTAAAATTGCTCTCTTGTAGCTAGATTAACAATTATACAACAATTGGGTTCTATGGAACTATTTATTTGTTTCTGATTGGCCGAGAGACGTTCCATGAGTTGGAATATCCCTGGACATTTCAACTCAGACTTTGCACAGCTAATAATAAATCACTCCGCGATACAATGCGAAGATTTGACACAATGTTCTCATCCCAGCTCTCCACTATTTTAAGCAATGGGTTACTCCTTAGCAAACCATAACGAAACAGTGCTTCACCACATCTGTGGATTAAGCTACACAGTCAACTCAATGTAAGTAAGATAAACGAGGATGCTAATTGTTCTCAGCATTGCCAGCATGATGTAGGGCCTATAATATGATTGTCACTTGGAGGAGACTTGTAGATAACTAACGTTAGCATAGTTAGCTAACCGCTGCTAACGTGCTAGCATCGTGTCAGAAAAACATATGGGGCTGTGCACAGTAGTGTAACATTTATTCACCATAAATTAATAAAGTTGAGTGGTTCTGCAATGTAGGCTATGTTTCCGCTTTTTTGCAGTACCATGTCCCTTACATAACATGGCCCAGTGTCCTTGTAACATGCATGCAGCAAAGCTAGATATGAATGTGATTTCAGCCCGACTTTCAACATTTCTTTCAAGAAGACACGTAAACCACAAAGACCCGTAAAGAGGGATCTGGAATGTTGGTTACCTAGCAACCAAGACGCTGTCTATTGAAAAGGGAACTGTTTTTTGATGCGTAAGAACGATGTCGAAATTAACATTTTTAAACAATATTGGGGTGTTTTCAGATTATTTAGTTTGTGGTAGAATTGTTGTATAAAAGCAATATAGCACTCGTGATCGTGGGATTGGTCATGGATATTCCCACGGCTGTTGTTGCCTGCACCACTCGGCCTCCGGCCTCGTGGCTACGGCCTAACAACACCCATGGGAATATCCATGACCAACCCCTCTCACTCGTGCTATATTGCTTAAGCATAAAATTGCTTGTCAATTACCTAGATTAACTAGCATCATACATACATAATTTCTTACACAAAGCACACACACACATAATCTGAAAGTCACACAGATAATCAACTACAACCTTTTACAAAACCATTTGCTATTGCTGAAAACATTGACTCCCTTTCCTCTGCACCGACCCTCTTATGGCAGTTAAAGTTCTTTTCAGTGCCAGTAAATCACCCCCTCCATAATGTGTTTACCAATGCCTCGGAATTAACATATGAGAGTTTTTTACTGCTTGTGTTTCCTTCTGACTTCCTCAGCATTGTTCATGTTGGCTCTGAGCACCGACTCTGTTCTCTTCTGACAAACCACATCAATCTCTCACCGCTGTTGCGTTAATCAGTGTAATGAATCTGGTGTTGAGCAGACATAGTGTGCAGCAGAGCAGAGGTGTGCGTGTGTGTGTTTGTGTGTGTGTGCATGTGTGTGTGTCCTGATCATTTACAGGTGATTGATCCTCTTTGGGTGATCAGAGAGGCCTGCTGGTGAGGTACACATTTCATCTCTCTCTCTCCATCCTTCTCTTTCTCTCCCTCCCTCTCTCTCTCTTCACACGCTAACTCATCACTTTGGGATAAGGGATTAATCTGCTGATACAGAACAGCTCCCTGGCCAGATGGTTCTTTTCAACACCTTCTCCTCTCTCCTACTCTCCCCACTCCCTCTCCCCCCTCCTGCTCTCTCTCTCTAGCTATCATCTATGTCTCTCTCCCACTCCCCTCACCCCTCTCTCCCCTCCCTGTCTTGTTCACAATGAGAAAGGAAAACATACAGGAGAGGATACAAATACAGTCCCCCACCACACACTCTCCCCAAACCCTCCCACCTCAAGCCCAGCAGGAAATGACAACATATCCTCCCCCCACCTCCACCTCGCTGCCTGGGGTTTGCATAGCAGGGGTTAGCTGAGGGCTAACCATGTCTCTCTATCTCTCTCTCTCTTTTACACACACTCCGGCTTCTCTTTCTCTCTTTCCTTCCTCTCGCTCTGTCTCTCTCCTTTTCCCTCTTGTCACTCTCCTCACCTCCCAGCGGGTAAGTATGATGGATAGAGAGTACTGAGTGTAAGAAGTTGTCACAGTAGGGGTTGACCACTCTCTCTCTCCCTCTTTCTCTCTCTCCCTCTATCTCTCTCTCTCTCCCTCTTTCTCTCTCTCCTCCTATGCTCCCAGCAGGTGATGGTGACAGTGCTGGCGATGAGTCTGGTGAGTGTGGGGCTGCGTGTGAGGGGGGTGTCACACTGCTGCTGCCCGGGGTGCACGGCGAGGCGTCTACACCTCCCTGCTAATGGAGCGCTGTTACCAGGAGCCTCGGGGGGGCCCTCTCAGGAGCCGGCGGCCCGCCTGAAGCACCTCCACCCTGGGCAGCTCCTGTTACTCTCAGCCTGCTTCACACCTCCTGTCCTGGGGATAGAGATGAAGGGGCTGGCATGCTGGTATCATTTCTATTCTCTTAGCAATATAATAGCCACATGGCTATTTTAAGTGGAGTATTATGAGAATACAGTAGGTCTGGTGATCAGCTTTTTGGGAGAATGAAAGGAACATTTACTGCTTTTGAGAAGATGCAGGATGATATTATATTATATTGATTTAGATTAAGAAGTTCCCCATCTATGGATAGGCCAGCGTTTCTCAAACTGTGGGTCGCGACCCACTACTGGGTCGCGGAGACATGCCAGGTGGGGCGAACTGACGTGAAAAACAGGAGTTTTTTTAATTTTATTTTTTTATCTGTAGCCTGTGCCCAGCTAGCACCCGATGCGCAATGGACGCACTGTGTTATTCACAGGGAAGCGCTCGTGTCAAGGCAGCTTAGTTAGTCCCGACCTACATGAGATTTTGAACGTTGTTGTGAGAGTGGTGAATTTCATCAAAACCCGGCCCTTAAAAGCGCGTCTATTCTCCGCACTTTGCGAAGAGATGGTAGCTGACCAAAAGGCTATACTGTTTCACAGCGAGGCAAGGTGGCTTTCCCGAGGTAAAGTGCTGTCGCGTGGGTTTGAGCTCTGAGTCGCCTCTTCTTAGAGGAAGAGCGCATGTTTGAATCTGCAAGCACGTTCACTAATGAACATTTCTTGACGAAGCTGGCCTATCTTAGCGATATATTTGATATATCTTAGCGATACATTTGAGTTAAATGTCCAGTTACAAGGCAAAGACAAGCACCTACCTCACCTAGCAAATAAGATTACTGCATTCACCAAAAAAACTTAAGTATGGGACAGGCGCCTCGATCGCGACAGTATTATGCCTTTGAGATTTCTGAGCGAAATCACTGAAACGTCTGATTGGGAGGCACTCTTGTGATCCCATGTATTAAACAGTAGGCCTACATCACATCCCTGCAAAGTTTATTTCAAAAATATTTCCCAACCAGCAGTGCTCAGTATGACTGGATTATGGATCCATTTAATGCAGCATGTTGGTATTTCATTGAATATATTGTACAATGCTATAAAATGGCCTATGCTTCCTAATATGTTGCTGGAAAACAGAAATATGTGTGTTATGTATTTATTTATTATTATATCTGCAGCACCAGCTGATTTTAACTCTGTTGAAGAGGATATATTTAGAACTTGTCATTATTTCAATAAATTTGACAATTTAAAGCTTGACCTACCATTTTCTTAGAGTGATGAAGGACAGGTGGGGCTCGAGAATGCCCCCTTGATCAAAGTGGGGAATGAAAGAAAAAGTTTGACAACCACTGATCTAGTTTGTTAACTACCACAGTCACGAGTTGGGTCGCGATAGTCTGTCATTTTTAAAAAGTGGGTCCCCAGAAAAAAAGTTTGAGAAACACTGGGATAGACAGAGAAATAGGGGAAAACAATGACAGCATATAAGAAGATATATTATATATAAAAAATGATATGATAGCTATGGTGGCTAAGACATTTCTTGTCAGATTTTTCAAACTCTCAAACATACCACCAACCTACATACTGATTTGTTTGTACCTCCCCAGTGGTCCTTCACACTAGCATGGTAAACACCTCAGGCACCACGGTCAATTCACATAACCAGAATATTAACCAGATTATTGGTAGTGGCATCAGGAAGTGACATCATTAGTGACCAGACAATCTCTGACTAGACGCAGCCCTAATCTGAGGGGTGAAATGCACATTCTGCCGTGTTTCTGGATGAGCTGGGGTCAAGTCAGGGCCCGAGAGGCCCCAGAGTCTACTGCAGCCATAGCGGTTTCATTGTTAAGTTGTTATATATATATCGGGAAATGACCGCTGGTCAGACCCCGTGGGTACTTGGACTCAAATGTGGTACGGACACTGCAGCCTTTTGTGCCACAACTCCCTCGTGCAACCAGAGCAGTTTAACCATGACTGTGACTCAGTCTGACCACTTGCACTGGCTTTTTATGGGCCATGGAAGCAACAACAGGAGAGAAGTCCAGTATGCACTCATACACAGGTTATACAAATGAATTGGCTTGGATAGGTCATGAGTGAGGATGGCACTTCCTGTAAAGTTTTTATGTTACATCTGGTCAGATATTGAAGAAGTACCATAAAAACAAAAACATCAGGAAGACCTGCGGGGGACTTCTTCACTGTGCCAATATCTCTTTCCCTCTCTTTAACACACAGACACACACGCACAGACAGAAAGAGAGACAGAGTGTTGAAGTGCTACTGAACAAAAAAAAAAGAAATAGATATAAAGACTGAAAAACCCAAACTGACATAGAGAAGTGAGGGAAAAACAACCAAGAAATAGATACAGAAAGTTATATATTTTCTTATGGACCCTTTCAAGAGAGTTCCATTATCAGCATCATAGTTGGCCCCACAAGACTTCCTTTTTAACATTCCATATGTTATCTTAATGCAGAGGAAGTAGATTGGGGCCCAAATAGAACGTTCAAGCATTGTTTTTGTTTTTATTGTTGAAAGGGTCCATATAGAAAAGGAAAAGAGCTGAGGAAGAAAAAGAAAGGCGGGAAAAAAGAGGAAGCCAACTAGCGATAAAAAGTGAGGGCACGAGTAGAGGTGAGTGTGAGAGAGAGAGAGAGTCCGAGAGGGAGAGAGCTAGAGAGAGAGCATAGCGGAGCAGAATGGAGCTGAGAGGATATATCTCTTAACTGGGTGTCTGTGGGGAGCACCCTGCTGCTGATGTGATATACGAGGCCCTCTCATCCTGCCCATACCATCTCTATAGGAGGCAGTTTCATCCCCCTCCGCAGGGAGGCTCAGATTTATGGGGCTGAAACCGTACGCCTGTATACGCACTTTCCCCCCTGTCCTGCACTCACCACTGCATAAACCACAGCGTGCTTTATATCAAATGGAAATTTGCGCTGCGCTACCTCCTTCTCCTACCCAGTGTTTTTCTCCTCTCTTCATCTCTTTTACTTATTTTCTGAAGGGAACATCAAGTTGTTTACTTTTCTAGGCATGTTTCTGGAACCATCTCTTATTGTGACTGAAACATATTTTTTCTTGGCATGGTCTGATCCGGTTTTGCCTGTCTATCATCTCTCATCAGAAAGAATAGAAGTTTCTAGATTATGATATATCATATATCTGATGACAAGATGACGCGCCAATGACAGCCTGCATTAGATAGCTTGTGTCATTGAGAACCTCACAGACAAAATGAATGCATTCAGAGCACAGGAATTTTAATTATCAGATTTTCAGAAATGGCAACACCCAAGACCAACAAAGAATTCACAAACAATTCAACAAAGAATTCAGAGTCCCTGAAATGAAAAAACCTCTTTTACCACAGTTTTACAATCTTGAGAACCCTGTTCAGTGCATTTAAAAAGTGCCATTTTGAATTGCAAAATTTGTGTAAAACAGAAAATGTGTTTAGGCTTTTGGAGACTTGAGAAGAGGTTTTGCTCTCTGTCAGTTTACTGTAAATAATTGTGATATGCATGTCATGTCACAACAACAACGTCTACTATGACCTATTCATTTGGACAGCCCTAGATAGATACAGCCCTATACAGGCTAAAGTCACCTTGTTTTGTTCTTGACGTCTGGCTTTAAACAGCTGTAATGCAGTCTAACGTTCTGACAAGCACACCAATTGCCTACCTTGTTCTTGCCCATCTGGAATAAATCCTCTAGCTTTGCTGCCTCCATACTTTCTGTTGTTTAAACTTGTGGTCCATCATGAGTAGCCTATTGAATTAGTGAATTAGCTCAACATTGTGTGCTGATAACCATATATAGATAGATAGCCGAGTAAAAGAAAACAAGTAGCCTACGTGCCTGCATGCGTATTGTGTCTCCTGCTCAAACAAAATGTGTGCGCGTTAATTTTGATAAGTGTTCACTAAGTTACGTAATAGAAAATTGTAAATAGCCTGATGGCAGCTAATGGGATACTGTGCATAGTTGGGAAGGTATGGTGGGCCAATTTGGTTTGAATACACATTACACACACACAGGGAAATTTTCTCTCGTTGTTGAGCCTGATGGTACGCACAGTACGGACGTACACCTGCAGGCGCGTCTGACTATCAGAAGCACTTACGTGTGCAAACTTCTCATGACTGATTTGACTGTGCTTATTGCAAATGTCTTTATTCATTTAAAAGAACCCTTGTGCGTTTAAATGATCACAACCAAAGTTAAAAGGTGGATTGTTACAATGTAAACTGAGCAATAGTATGACATATTGTCCTCTTAAATATTAATTTTGAGTAAAATGCACGTTGTTATGCTATTTTTATCAATGAAGACATCAATTTCGGTTGGTTATTACATAATACACCATATTGTTACATTTTGATAAAAACATTGCTACACCTGCATTTTGTAATAACAACCTCAATATGTAATAACTTATTACCATACATAATGTGCCAAAATATATTACATATGGCATTCAGGCAGTTTATTACATAATGCAGCATATTATTACAAAACACGGGCAGTTATTACATAATGACATGAAAAATGTATCACATTTTATCGAGTTATTAATGCGGTGTTATAACAATGCATTGTTACAATGCTTATACTACATTATGTTGAAATATGGTATAAGCCATTTATAACTGTGTGTACACATGCCTTACTGATGAGAATTAATGTAGGAACAATACTTTACACATGATGAATAAACCATTTACTAATTGTTTACACATGCTTAATAAATGATGAATTGTGTGTAGTAGGTAGGCAAGGAAAAAACTGATAGCCTATATCCCCTCCGTTTTTAAAAATAATTCTGTTGAACACTGATATGCTACAAACATGTTAAACGGCTGGGAAAGGCTGTCGCAAATCCTTCAAAGAGGTGGTCAATCAGAGATTTCAAACGAACGAGGAAACATGTCACAATGAAACAGCGCTGTTTTCCCTTGATGAAAGTGAAACCATGAGTTTTCCCACATCTCAACTTTGGCCAAAGTTTTCAGAAATAATCGTTTTCAGTGATAAAACCTCATTAAATAATATGCATTTTCCATATGGGGTCTTAAAAGCCATGTCTCCTCCTAGCCACAACGTTTTTGTTTCAAACATTTTTTGATTTGATTGGTCCGACCTAGCCTGGCCTTGGCCTGTCTATGTACTTCCGGTCGATTTCTTTTCCCTACAGTACTCCGTCTGGAATAGGTTGATTCACGCTCGTTTACTTCGGCAGTTGGGCAGCTGACCAACCAGTGAACAGAGGGCATCCCTGAGAGCGATTACGTACCCAGGGATGGTGTTTCAATTACTACGTCCCCGCCCCTGAAGCAGATCGCTTGGAATACATCAACGTAGGGAGCGAAAAGGACTTATGACATCTTTGAGCAAATGTAAATAATAGTTTAGCCTATTAACAGGAGTGTCATGAACGAAGTCACAGTGGAGTAGGATGTTATATCGTCAGCTAAACTTTAGTCATAGATTTTGTCACTTGAAATAGGCTACGAACGTACCCGAGTCAAACTGTAGTTTAGTAGGCTACATGGTCGGGTCAAAATCACTATTTTTCAAACACCAAGAAGGCTCGACATAACTTGAAACTTTGATCGAAGCATCATCAGTGTCTCTACATATGAACTCGAGCATTAAGAACATTGTTCGTGTACACATAGTTTACTAAAAAGAAAGATTTTGGACAACTCACTCCTTACAAGATGGCAGCGAGCAGAAAAAACAAGTGAGTTGTTCAAAACCTCTCTTTTAGTAAACTCTGTGTACACCAACAATGTTCTCAATGCTCGAGTTCATGTGTAGAGACACTGGTTTCCAGGCTAGGTCCGACCGATCTAGGGCGAGCATACTTGCTCCACAATGGTGGGTGGGACTAAGTTCGGACTGGCACCCAGGCTAACTCTATCCCCTACTCTTGCAACTTTGTGTATGTAAATGAATGTGTGCGCTTTTGTGTATATGTGCTTCTCTGTGTGTGTTTTTGTTGCTTGTGATTGTGTGTGTTCGCTTGTGTGTGGGGGTAATGGGGTGTAATGTGTGTTTATGTGTGTGTGTGTGTGTGCCTGCTTGCCTGCATGTATGTGTTTTTGTGTGTGCATGTTTGTGTGTGGGTGTGCAAACGTACGTGTTCATGTCTGTGCTTGTGTGTGTGTTTCTTTATTTGTGTGTGTGTGCGCGCGCCTGCATGTATATTTATGTGTGTGTTTGAGTGTGTTCATAAGTGCATGTGTGTGTGCATGTGTAGTGTACAGTCACTAAATGTACACATATATTAATTTATTGTATGGTCCCCCATGAACGGAATTCCACATCTTTTTCAAGTTCCCATAATGTCATTTAAAGAGCTGGGAAAAGAGGACCTGTGAACATCTGAATTGTGTACTCTGACAACATAGGACCTGCACAAAATCACCTGTAACTTCACATCTTTCTGTCCACCCTCTCCCGAGGTATGTGACAGTACAAACTTTGAATTCAAATGGTTTTTCTATTAAACCATTGAGAGTCCTATCTGCATTTCCCTACAAGAGCAAGGAGAATATTATGATGACGAGTGAATACGTCTCTGAAGAAGGAATCTGCTTGTACACTGTCTATGCAACTGCAGGATTCCACCGTAGTTTGCTTTGCCAGTCTGTCTTAGTTAGTTATTTACTTTGCCAGTACTGCAACACCTACTGTACAAATGACTGATTAAAAATCCTGGACTGGTTTGGTCTTTAAGTTAATCTAAAGACCAAACCAGTCCATCTCCACTCACTGCTGTGTCTTGAATGATCTTTGAGAAATCCAGATCTTTCAGAGCTATTATTTTGGGCATCACAAAATTCCAAAACTCTGAGGTATGATGTCTGAGGCTCTCTGTCAGCTGCACAGTGAAAAACTCCATCTCTTCTGTCAGGATGTGCCTGTGTGTGTGGTGTGTCGAGATGCAAAGACACACATTAATCACAAATTTAGTCCCTTAGGTGATGTGGCACATGAATACAAGGTAAGAGTATATACTAATTCGGTAGCACTTTATAATAACCATGACCATCACTTATAAAAGGTAAACGGTCCATTAAACTTCAATAAGTAGTTATTTAATAGTTAACGAACAGTTAGCTATTTAACAGCTAATATTTAAAGTAGTGTGTAGATATTTAACAGATTAGTGACGTTATTACAAACTATTACTTATATATAGCACTAATTATGACCGCCGCGCAGCGAAGCGGCGGTCATATAGGTTTAGTCAGATTTTTTTTTTTTTTTCTTTTTTTTTTTTTTTTTTTTTTCTTATGCCCAAATTTCCGTCAATGATTCCCGGGACACTGAAAGACCGGGGTACACGAAACTTGGTGGACATGTAACCCCACATGGATAGCATGGAACCATCGTTTTTCGTTTTGATCTGTAGCCCCCCCGCTGAATTGGACCCCCCGAAAGGAGGGTAGGGCAGACACAGTTTTCTGTGAATATCTCGAAAACCGTAGGGTTTAGGAGGACCATTTTTTTTTTGTATGTTGATCTCAAGGGGCCATGTCAACACATTCCATAACCACTCATTTCATGTATAGCGCCACCTAGTTAAACACAAAAAAGTAAAAATGAGGTGGTGTAATTGAAGGTATCTGTGACCTAACATAGTCAAAACTGCACGAAATTGAAAGTGTAGGATCATTATGACACCCTCTGTATGCACGCCAAGTTTTGTGGAATTCCGTTCATGGGGGGCCACACAATAAATTAATTTATGTTACTATACACCAACTGGCCTGTAGGTGGCCGGAGACAGTTTTCTGTGAATATCTCGAGAACCGTAGGGCCTAGGAGGTCCACCTTTTTTTTGTATGTTGGTCTTAAGGGGGCATGTCAACCCATCCCATTACCACTTATTTCATGTATAGCGCCACCTAGTTAAAAATTAAAAAGCAAAAAATTAGGTGTTTTCATCTCAATATCTCTGGCTGACAAGGTCAAAACTGCACGAAATTAAAAGTGTAGGATCATTATGACACCCTCTGAATGCATGCCAAGTTTTGTGTACTTTCGTTCATGGGGGGCCTTACAATAAAATAATTTATGTGTACATTTAGTAACGTACACCAACAAGGATTCCCGGGACACTGAAAGACCGGGGTACACAAAACTTGGTGGGCATGTACCCCCACATGGATAGCATGGAACCGTCATTTTTCGTTTTCATCTGCAGCCCCCCTGCTGGACTGGACCCCCCGAAAGGAGGGTAGGGCAGACACAGTTCTCTGTGAATCTTTTATGGTATGTTGGTCTCAAGGGCCCACATCAACCTGGCTCATAATCACTCATTTGTGATTTGCCCCCCTCCCCCCCGCCCCGGTCAAAAATGAAAATGCAATATTATTCTGCTTTAATCGCCCCTATCTTCAGTTAAGATGTTCAGAACTGCAGCAAATTTTATGTGTATGATTGACCTGGCATTCTCTGGGGGTCTGGGGGTATGCCAAGTTTCGTAGAATTTCATCCATGGGGGGGGCTAAAAAAATTAGGTTATGTGTACATTTAGTGACTGTACACTCATTGGCCTGTAAATGGCGGTGCACACATATAAACATGCACACACACAGGCACCCACATACTATCGGTATTAGAACGGCCGATACATAATTACAAATTCAATAGGATCAAAAGAAAGCCAAAATATTCATCATCATCATCATGGCTGCATTTTCAGTATTGGCGATAAGTAGTCGTTTGTCCACTAGATGGCGCATCGTTGCAGTGAGATGTAATTTTTTTGAAAGTTAAAAGTGTGTTGAAAAAATAATGGACACTTCCTACAAGGACTGTAATTTACCGCAGCGAACATCTAATAAGGACAGGACGATGTTCACATGAAGTGTAAGTGAGGATGAAGTGAGGATGTTTATCGGACATGCTTGGTTTTTACTGCAGGTACGTTAATCTTGTAATATCAATAAGGACCTAGGTAATGTTACCGTTAGCGTTGGTTGAGTGATGGAGGCCCATTTGATTGATTGCATTTGTAGAAAACTATAAATGCGGTTATACCAAGCAAATTGATAGCAGCACTGTTTGTATCTTTCGACTGTCATTTATTGCACGTGCTACAAAATCATTCTGTGCAATGGAAGATTTACCAACGTTACACCGGTCTGATACAGTTTTGCCTATACATGCGTGAGACTGAGACGCCTGTTTATTTTGTTTTAAGTGCGTGCAGGGTAGGGGAATCGATGTGCTTTGATTACAGCTTGGTAGTTGTAGTCTGTGAAATTAAAAAGCACGTATGTGTGAAGTATCCAAACAATGACACCTTCATTTCATTATGGCTGCTTTAGCAACACACCTTAAGCTACTGTGTAGTGGGTCCCATTTAGAAGTGGCTACTTCATTCGCGCTTTCCTTGACTCATGGAACTGCGTGAATGTTATTACAACTTTTCGCCACGATATGGCAGTTTAAGTCCGCTTGATACTGTAAATCGTAAGCCATTGGTTTCCAAAGGAGATTTTATTTGTGTCGCCAGCATAGCCTATTGACAATTTATGTTGTAAATAGGCCTACCTTATAATCCTACCTGTAGCTTAGGGAAGCTAACAGCTTTCTATTAGGATCTAGTTTGTTAGTTACAGTTTTGTCATAACTCCCTAATGCATTTTTGCATTTAGAATAGCCAGAGCGTGTATATCTCAATCTGAAAATTAAACAATATCGGGTGCCTATGGACTAGGCTGGGTGAACCCAGCCTGATCTGCCCGCTATTTATTTTTTGATTTCTTAAAAGATTGAGCTTGGTCTGATGAAAGCCAGACTAGCCATGGACCTCAGTTACACAATGCAAGGGAACATGAATCAGCCTATATTTGCACGAACAATAACGGACAAAAGCTCTTCAACTTTGGCCCGTTAAAATGTGTATGAACAGTCTAGCGACGCATTTCATCAAGGCCCATTTGGACATGTCAGTTATTTGCACCACTGGTTATATGTAAAACAGCATTTCGTTTCAGACTACTGTTACTTAATTTGTGCATTAACAATAACGTTTCAGACTACTACTTAATTTGTGCATTGACAATAAAGTATTACATGAACTAAAGATGACTAAAATCTTATGTAGAAGAAGAAATATTCACAAAAAATCCATCCATCCAAAAATGACCTTTGTTTTTGATAGCTGTTGAAAACGGCATGGAACTGACAGAGATGTTTTTGTTTATAAATACATAAAAAATAAATAAATAAATAAATAACATTATGCTGATACCTTTTGCTTTTCCCAAATACAATGTAGCCTACAGGTGTAAGTGAGCTTTCATCAATCCAGTTGCAATGGATGAACTGTGATGACCTGCCCTACTTGTGATTGTTTAGAGATTTTAAAGGTTTTATAACAATGCTACATCTTCTTTGGCTATTCTACAATCTATTCACCTTTTCAGCACAAGTAGGCTACTTTCTGTGCAGCCGCACACACACACTCAGGCATGCCAAACAAGCATACACAAAAGTTTCAAGAGTGGGGGATGGAGTAAAAGATGGAGACAAATTGAAGTGTGATTTATTTTCGCGGAATGGATGTACAGGACTGAGCGGCGGTCATATTTTGTACCGCTATGCGGTACATCTAGTTATTACCAATGCTATATATATATATGTTTTTGTTTTATTTTAGCATTAGTTTGTGCAATATAAAGGATAGGTTGTATAATATGCCATCATGAATGGTAAATGTTGTTTAGTTAAAAACTTTGGTAATGGTTAATAAAAAATGGTGTATAAAAATATTACATGACTAACTGAACACAATAGAGCGGGAACTTATTCCCCTTGAGGATCAATAAAGTATCTATCTATCTATCTATCTACATGTTTTATTACAAAGCTTACATAGCTTATCAGAAAACAATCTGTCCTTCTGATTTGACTAAACATCTTACTTTGCATATTTGACTTAGTAGGATACATACAGTACCCTCCAGAATGATTGGCACGCTTGGGAAAGTTGACTAAAAACAGGTATAAGAAATCACCTTTTGGTGATTTATTGTAATCTCACAATGAAAACAATGAGGAAAACCAACCTTCAAAAAGGGAAGCACATTTATTCTGAGAAATCTCAAAAGAATATCTCAAAAATAAATAAATATTTTTTTAACAAAAACACATTGCCCACAATTATTGGCACCCCTAAATCTAATTAAATCTAAAATTACAAAATGTAACAGAAGTATTTTCCCATTTATATTTGAGTTATTTAAGTTAATCATAGTGATTGCCCTTTCAGCAGTAGTTCATGCCTTTCTTTTTCACTAAGTCACACAGAGGTTGAATGCTTTAGTCATTATCCAACATGGGAAAGACAAGAGAATATACTAAATTTAAATAAAAAGGCAGTTGACATTTGTAGGGAAGTTTTGAGAAAAGGGTGTAAGGTAGTGATGTAGTACTCGAGTCGGTCTCGAGACCGATTTCTGCTTTCTCGGACTCGTCTCGGACTTGTTCCTTCAAAGCAGGGCTGTAGTACTCGAGTCCGGACTCGAGACCGTTTTTCTACGGTCTCGGACTTGTCTCGGACTCGCTAGTATTTGGACTTGGTCTTGTCTCGGTCTCGGCCACTGGTCTTGCCAAATATGGCTTTTGGTCTCGACCGAGTCCAGGTGTCTTTAGGGCCATCAAAATTAACGTGTTAATCGCCGCGATTCATTTTGAAATACATAATGCGTTACAAAACACTCAATAGTGTTTACCTTTGTGGGGGGCTGATTAACTTAAGACTCAGCTCGATTTGCGCCAGTTCTCATAAACAGCTAGTAGGTTTCGTCCATAACATGACAACAGAGCACATCTACGGATAAATCAATTCCACGTCAAACTGAAGAGCTTTTGTAATTGGCCTAATTTCTCCACTTATTTGTTTTCAGTGGCTAGATCTGACAGAGGAGGTAGCTGTTCATTTTCACATTCACGACATAGCACAAACACATATGGACCTAACATAAAAAAAAATGCAGGTAAAAACAGTTTTGTGTGGCAGGGCACCTTTAACCGTTAAACTAAGTTTGTTGCGGTCCCTGAAACACACTTTTGCGAAAAAGAGTTCCCAACTGGAAACTTTTCACAACGCCAACCTGGTGTTACCATGTAGACAGTCAAAGCCCAACTTTTTTCAAAATGCTGATGTCACAGTCCCACCCCTCTCCTCAAAAGGAAATAGACCTCTGAAGTTCACCTACAAAAAGTAACCAAAGCTACCATCTACCCATATAAGGAGGATCCAGGTGTTAATTGAAGCTAACTACCTATGGCAAGTTGCATAAACCAGGTAGCAAAAAACAGTTGGCTGGTGTGTTCTAGAGCAAAATGTAACAGGTGTGATAATTCAAAATCCCCATGTAATTTTCCCTATTGGAAAAATCTCAAGATACCAAATCTCCTTTTATGGGTAAAGATGGGATTAAAAAAAAAAAAAAATGTTGTAGGCTTGAAAACTCCCTGACTGCTCCTTTCAAATTGATTATGTACTTGGGAAATGCTTGATTTGTTTCAGAAAAAAGGTTAAGATCAGTCTACATACCTTACAGCAGAAACTGGGGGTGTTTGAAGATTTCAAGAAGACATGCGATCAAACATTAAAACTCATAACGGTAAGATAACTACAGTACTGTGTAAAATTATAAAGTTATGTTAATAATTAAACACATTTTGGGTGCTTTATAGACCTTAAATGCCAAACATATATACTGGATTGTTTTAGCCTGGCGGGCCATCCTATATCATTGAAATGTATAGTCTGGAATCGACCCATTCACCTCGCTTAATCCAAGGGGCGGGCAGAGAATTGTCTTTCAAACTGCCTAGGCATGCAATAAGCCAGCGCTACGACCATATCTGTATCCGGTCGGCAAAATGGCAAATACATCCTTCTTCGAAAGGAATGACTTAAGTGCATTGTGTTGCTTAACTTTCAAAGAAAAGCACAAGTCCAACTCCTCCAAAGTTGACGCCAACACCGATTCAAACAACCGCTCTTCATTCGCCATAGCCACCTTCCTTGTTGTTCACCGTCATAGGAATGTCATCATCCTGTTAAGCCCGCCTTAAGACGCTCTAACAAAATAGAGCGCTGTGATTGAATGACGTCCACGGCGTCAGCCAATAGAAATTCCTATGGTTTGATACTAGACGTACAGGCTAGTAATGTGCGTCTAGATTTCTAGGCTAGGAGTATTTTTAAATTACAGCAAAATTAGGAATTTTATTATGTGATACACCAGACTCAGGCCAATCCCACGGAGAAGCTGATCAAGGAGGAGTTTGAGAAGCTTCACCAGTTTCTGCGGGATGAAGAGGCAGCCAAGATAGCTGCCCTGAGGAAGGAAGAGAAACAGAAGAGTAAGATGATGAAGAAGGAAATTGAGAAGATCAGCAGAGAGATCTCATCTATTTCAGATGCAATCAGAGACACAGTAAATGCAAAGAGAACTGATGGCATCACATTCCTAAAGGTATAATTCAGTGAATCTCAACTACATTAAAGGACCAGTATGTAGGAAATAATGGAAAATAAACTGTAACCATTTCAAAAATTGATCACCATATGTTGTCAGAGATTAAGGAAACACGATGAATTGAAGTAATGGCTTATTTGACAACATTACTCTAACCTGTAAAACCCCGTAAAACCAATGAAAAAAAATGAGTTACGGGGCGGAATCTCTTGGAATTTTCGTTTATGTTTTGAACGATTCATTCTAGAATAGCGTATTAATAATGGCTAGCGCGTCCTCCTATTTGGGTTGCCAAATTAGCAAAGGCCAATTGTCAACAGCTGTCAGTTGTAGTCATGAACGCCTACGAGAGGCAGGCAAATTTCCTAAATTAAAACAAGAAACAAATTAAGTGGACATCGGAGGAGCTTCCTGAGATGGTGACATCTTTGTGAAACGAAGAATATCAAATCTGACGCAGAACTGGCCATATTTCTCCACAACAGGTAGCCTATGCTAAACTTCATCTGCATCGCTAACTTCAGCTAAATATGTTACGTTGGTTGGAGAGGTATTTTTTGTTTCCACTGTTTCCGTAATGTGTAGCTGGGTCATGGTTGGAGAAACGTTAAAGCAGCTGCAGGTCAACTAACGTTAGCTAAGTCTTCATTACATCTGGCAACCCAGAAGAGGCTCGCGTCTGGTAGTCTTGAGAACGTTCACCAGTGTTTTGATTTTGGCCTACAGAACGTTCGGTAACAATCCTACAAATCGCACCTTTAATGTCTATTTCAGATGTTACAGATCTACTCACTGGATGATATATATATATATATATATATATATATATATATATATATATATATATTATATTGTACTTTTCTGTGATTATTTACACCCATTTACAGCAATGTAATGTTCCCAGCACTACAACAGCACAGTCAAAAGGTAAGTGATTTGGCCCCTGTCTCTCTTCTCTGTTGTGTCTGAACCCAAACCCAGCAGCACTGAATCCTGACTGTTATTCCAGAGCCCACTGCACTCTGCAAGATCCAGAAATGGTTTCAGGACCTTTGATTGATGTGGCAAAGCACCTGTGCAAGTACTGATAGTATATTTTTACTACCATATTTCATAAGGTGTGGTGGAAGGGGATGTGGCCTTTTGGTGCCATCAAGTCTGGTCAGCTTCTATTGTCTTTTAATTAAAACTACCCCCTTTCCTGGGAAGTTCCTCAGAGGCCTGGCCCCTCACTGTTCTACAAACATTAACATTTCACACCTGGTGATAGGCAAAAGGCCTTTAGACAGGCTTTCATTGAATTCAAGGATAAACAAAGGATGCTTGCATAGACTATAATGCTTATTCACAATTCTTTCAGTACAGAGTCTGGGAGAAGATGCAGTGTGTGGCTGAATATGTTGAGGGCTGATATATACACATACACACACCATTATAGATTGGTCCATCCTTCCATGACTCAAGTCACTCTGGAGCAGATTTGTACATTTGCAAACACAGTATTATCAGCGCCATGGCCAAACCATAGAAACCTCACGATTTGTCTCTTAATTTTACGTGCTATTTATCATACCTGTAGCTCATCGGGTAATCAGTGCCTTTCTCTGCCCCCTACCGCAATTTTTAACTGCTCACAACTGAACGGCATGATTCAATCACAGATTACAACTTTAAAAGAAATAGAAAGTTTAGCCGTCATGAAATAACACAATACATGATAAGAATAAATATCCATATTTATTCTGTTTTTCTTATAATATATTACTGTTAATACACTGCATATACACTACCAGTCAAAATGTTGGGGTCACTCAGAGATGTCCATTCCACGCCATTATAGATAGAATACCAGCTGAGATCAGTTGCATTTTTTTTTTTTAATCAAGGCATGCATTTTTCAGATTACATTATATGCTTACATAATTGCAAAAGGGTTCTCCAATGTTTTCTGTTAGACTTTTAAAATGATCTTTCTACAACAGTCGAGAACCCTTTTGCAATTATGTAAGCAGATAATGTAATCTGAAAACTGCCCTCTTTACTTACACACAGGCCCTAGCCTATTTACTCAGCTCCCAAAGTTATCCATCGAGAGTTTTCAGCTGGATTTGGTAACCCAATATAAGTATTGTCATTTAAATAATAAAAGACATACATATTTTGTGTCTTTTATTATGTAATGTGTCACCAGTTGATGACACCCAACCAGATGATCCCAGTTACACCACCACAACAGTCATTTTTATAAGAAAATTACAATCTTTATTTTCTCTTACAGGTAAAATATAGTTCAGATCTAAACAGCAGTGGAATGTGCTTGCTGGGACAAAGTTAGCTAGGATCAGTAGATCAAGGCCAACACTCCCACCCCTATTAAGTCGGGGAAAAAACACATCATTCACAAACACGGCACACAAGGGCAATACATGTGTCACCGCACACAATAGACACCCTTAGACTATACAATTTTGTTCAACTGCCCTCACAACTCCCGCATCAACTCGGACTCGAAGGCACCCCCTCGGTCGGATAGGAAGCGCTCGGGACACCCAAAAGTCTAGATAAAGCTTCCCCATAGTGCCTTGGTGACTGATCCTGGGTTGGCACTGCAAAAGCATAGCGGGAAAACTTCCGCATCTGAGGAGTAAACTGTGAATGCATCTCACTTGTTGGTTGGGCATGCTGTTGCTTCCAAATACTCAGTTATTAAAGGTCCGAGTCTGCCTGCTGCACCCTCTGCCAGTAACTTAATGGGGTGGCTTCTGATGGGATGGGCTCTGATGTCCGGGGGACAGACGGTCTCCGGTGATGGACACAAGATCTGAACTGCATTCACCCTTGACTCATTGGGAAGCAGGGACAAGGCATCAGTGTTGCCATTCCTACTACCAGGGTGGTACTTGGTTGTGTACTTGAAATACGCCACCTGGGCCACCCAGTGTTGTTCAGTGGCCCCCAGAGTTGATGTCTCTAGGTGGACCAGCAGGTTATTGTCCGTGTAGATTTCAACCTCAGCTCCCCAGAGGTAATCCTTGAACTTCTCTGTGACTGCCCACTTGAGTCCCAGCAACTCCAGCTTGAATGAACTGTAGTTTTTGTCATTACATTCTGCTGGATTGAGGCTGCGACTCACATAGGCAATCACCTGTTCATGTCCCTCTTGGACTTGTGATAACACAGCCCCCAGACTGTCTAGGCTGGCGTCAACATGCAACCTGAAGGGCAAACTGGAGTCAGCGTAAGCCTGGATTGGGGCCTCGAGCAGCGCTTCCTTCAGTCGATCGAAAGTAGCCTGGCATACTTCGGTCTACTGGATCGGGGCATTCCTTGCCCCAGTTGTACCCTCTAGCAGTCAATGTAGGGGGGCGGCGTTTAAAAAAAAGCCAGGGATGAAACGCCTGTAGTAGCCCGCGAAGCCAAGGAAAGAGCGGATTTGTCTCACGGTGCTCAGAACAGTCCACTCTCTCACCGTGGCTGTTTTCTCCGGGTCAGTGGCCACCCCATGTTGACTCACCACATGCCCCAGATAACCAACCTTCCTCTGGAAGAGACGCCACTTCTGTGGCTGGAGCTTCAATCCATGGGTCTGGAGAAAAACTTGTAACAAATGGGCCAGGTGACTATCAAAGGAAGTGGAAAACATGATTACATCATCTAAATATAAGAAAAAGTCATTCACTCGGCCTCCAAGACAATGTTGCATTAGCCGTTGGAACGTGGCTAGGGCATTGCACAGGCCAAGAGTCATCCTCTCAAACTCATATAGGCCTAAGGGTGTCTTTTCCTGGTCCCGAAGGTCCACTTCAACCTGCCAGTACCCACAAGCCAAGTCTAAAGTAGAGTACCAGGCTACCTTCTTCAGTGTGGTCAAAGACTCTGATCCGGGACAAAGGGAAAGCATCTTTATGCATTTGCGAAGCAAATACCATGGACCACTTCCGCAGCAAAGATGCAAGTTGGTCTTGTTCGTCCTCAGTCAGGCCTTCCCCCAGTAGAGACAATGTCGGGTGGTCCTCTTTTGGCCCCATGCTCACTGATCTGACCGCCACCTCCACCACCGTTGGTTTTGGATGGGTGAAGACTAGCTCAGTTTGGCTCCTCACCTCTTCAGCCTCCACTTGGGCCACAGCAGCAAGGGGAGGTCCCTGAGGAATCTGGATGGGGAAAGGATTAGGGTTACAGACAGATGTAAAGCGACCCTACCTTGATGCATCCATGTCAGGGTCCTGGCTACTCTCCATTCGTGACCCCAGTCATCCACATCTTCTGCCAACACCCAGCTATAGGCTTGGCCCGCACCCTGCGGCACACAAGTCCAAACCACCATCACCGTCTCTGGGGGCAGGACAACAGGTGGCTGGCGCTCCAGCTTGGCGACTCCCTGCAACCTTGGCGTGGCCGTGCACCAGAGTCTTCCTACAGACAGGCTTTTGCCCCAGGCTTCTCCAGCAATCTGGATGGTGGTCAACCTGAAGGTGCCCTCTCATGGGTGGCTACCCTGAAAGACCTGTGCCCAACAGTCGGAAATAACATTCATGGCAAGGGTGGCCAGATTCAGTACTGCTTCTCCAGATCCCGTTCCTCTGCCAGGTAGTCTTTTTATCCCTCCCGCAACTATGAGCATAGCCAACCACAATGTGGTTAGCCCATTCCCCCCTCTGTTCTCTCGGCATGGATGTCAGAGGAGTTCCTGAGAGAGCAGAACTGTCACCATCCCGATCACATGAAACCATACATAAATAAAAAAAAAGTTACTTCCTCTACTGCAGCGGTTCCCAAACTTTTTTTCCACGGACCACCTTCTACATCCTGATTCGGCTCGTGTACCCCCACCATCCGAAAAGTAGCACATTCTATTGACGCATTCCAGGCATCATGTTTAATTAGCCACCCTACATGATAACAATTACAAAATCAAAATGTGCAACTGGTCTATGAGCTCTCACGCTAAAAAACAGTGTGGAGAACAACATTAGACTGGTTAGACCTCACTGCAAACCACGCACTATGGCTTTGGGCAGTCTATCCTATATGCCTCATCATAGGCTACTTTTGTTTTCTTCACGCAGTCCTTTCTGTCTCGTCCTTTCTTTTATCCCCCTGCGCTCCACCTGCACCTTCATCATTCTGCCCCCATCCCATCATTACCTGTCTCCTGCTTTGTTTCTCTCGCTTCTCTTCTTCGATCGCTTTAATTAGTCCTTTTGGACACCCCTCACACATTATCAATAGAAGTTCAAATAACACTCGTATTCTATTTTCAACTGTTGATAAATTAACAAATCCCCCCTCACAATTAGCGCCTGAACTTCTCTCAACTAATAAATGCAATGAGTTTTCATCTTTTTTTAAAGGTAAAATTGACAAAATCAGACTCAACATATCTGCTCAATTACAAATTCAACAATCTGAACTTCCAGCAACAAACAGAGGGAAACTAAACTTGATGTCAGAGTTCAGCTTGATAGACTACGAAACACTTGAAAAAACGGTACAGAATCTCAGCTCGTCTTAGACACTCTGCCTACAAATTTCTTCAAAACTGTTTTTCATCTCATAGCGGCGGATGTCTGGATGCCTCCATGCTAAACAATTACAGGCCCATATCCAATCTACCTTTTATTGGCAAAATTATTGAAAAAGTAGTCTTTAATCAATTAACCACCTTCCTAACATCAAATGGGTATTTTGATTACTTTCAGTCTGGTTTTCGGGCAAATCACAGCACTGAAACAGCTCTCATTAAAGTTTACAATGACATACGCCTAAACACAAATTCAGGTAAAACATCAGTCCTAGTGCTACTGGATCTTAGTGCAGCATTTGACACTGTTGATCACAATATTTTACTACACAGACTAGAACACTGGGTTGGATTTACAGGCATAGTTATCAGCTGGCTAAAATCATATCTACAAGAAAGGAGCTTCTTTGATGCCATCGGAAACTGTACCTCAACACCAACGTCCTTGACCTGTGGTGTTCCCCAGGGGTCGATCTTAGGGCCACTATTATTCAACCTCTATATGCTCCCACTTGGACAAATCATCCAAAATAACTTGATTTCATATCATAGCTATGCAGATGACACACAAATTTACTTAGCTCTGTCACCAAACGACTATGGTCCTCTTGAATCTATGTGTCAGTGTATAGAACAAATCAACACCTGGATGTCTCAAAATTTTCTTCAGCTGAACAAAGAAAAAACTGAAGTAATTGTATTTGGTAAAAAGGAGGAAAGACTTAGGGTTGCCACTCTCCTTGACACAAAAGGGTTGAAGGCTAAGGTTACAGTTAAAAATCTTGGTGTATTAATTGACAGTGATCTAAATTTCAACAGCCACATGAAAGCGACAACTAAATCAGCTTTTTACCACCTCAAAAATATTGCCAGACTCAGAGGGCTGATGTCAAAATATGATTTAGAAAAACTCATTCATGCATTTATCTCCAGCAGGGTTGATTAGTGCAATGGACTGTTCACAGGCCTTCCTAAAAAGACTATTAAATAGCTTCAGATGATACAAAATGCAGCAGCTAGGATTCTAACAAAAACTAAAAGAACTGACCAGATTACTCCAGTCCCAGTCCTCCACATTACTCTAAGTCCTTGCACTGGCTTCCAGTAAGTCACAGAATAGCTCTATTGCTTGTTTATAAATCAGTAAATGGAGCAGGACCTAAATACCTGTCAGACATGCTTCAGCAGTACACACCTTCTCATCCTCTCAGGTCCCAGGTGAAAAACCTGCTAGTAAAACCTACTGTTAGAACTAAACATGGTGAAGCAGCTTTTAGCTGCTATGCGGCTCAGCTGTGGAATCAACTTTCGGATGACATCAAAAAGGCCCCAACTGTAGCCAGTTTTAAATCTAGACTTAAGACAAAACTGTTCTCAGATGCTTTCTGCTAACTGTGAGTTACAAATTCTGAATCTGCCTTGATAATTATTCTACTTTATCTTTTATTACTTTTTTTACTACTTTTGCCTTTGTTTTTTGCTTACTAATTATCCTTTATTTTTAAATTATTTTACCTTGTGTTTTATGTTTTCTTTTTATTATGATCTTTACCTTTTATTCTTTGACTATATTGCCTTTGCTTTTTATTTGTTATTATTGTTTGTTTTTGTTTATGTAAAGCACATTGAATGACCTCTGTGTATGAAATGCGCTATATAAATAAACTTGACTTGACTTGATATAAACAATTAGACTCTGAACACTTTTTCTAGAAAAGTTACATATGAAGTGAATAAACTCTTTGCATCCGATAAAAAAACTCAACTGAATTACAACCTGTCAAAGGATGAAAAAGAAGCATTAAAATGTCTGTCAACTAACAACGAAATCATCATCAAAAGAGCAGATAAAGGAAGAGCAGTGGTAGTGTGGGGCAGAGACCAGTACATCACTGAGGCCATGCGTCAACTGGATAACCGTGAGTACTATCAGCCACTACCATCTAATCCAGTAGAACAAATTAAGAGTGAACTAGAAGAGATGCTCAAACATGCAAAAAGTGAAGACTGGATTTCTAAAAAAAGAACATGATTTCTACTGTGTAAATACCCAAGAATTGCTTCTTTTTACATGCTTCCTAAAATTCACAAGAACTTGGAGAACCCACCAGGAAGGCCAATCATAAGTGGCAATGGGTCAGTTACTGAACCGGCATCCAAGTTTGTTGATTTTCATATTAAGCAATTTGTAATAGACTTGCCCTCCTTTATCCAAGACAGCACATTTGTGTTAAATAAGATCAAAGAAATAAAAAACATTGGTACTGCCTTTCTAGTGACAATGGATGTTGAGTCACTATATACGAACATTGATCACAAAGAAGGATTAAAGGCATTGTCACATTACTTGGAGAAGAGACCACCAGAACAGATGCCCCCAGCAGAGTTTACCTTAAAATTAACAGAATGGACTCTAACTAACAATGTTTTCCTATTTCAAAATAAAGTCTTTAAACAGATAAAAGGTACAGCAATGGGAGCTTGGTTTGCACCAAATTATTCAAATTTATTTATGGGTCTTTGGGAGGAAACATTTGTCTATTCGAATCTAAATGAATTTGTCAATAAGATTGTGTGGTGGGGTAGGTATATTGACGATGTTCTCCTTATATGGTCTGGGTCACAGCAAGAGCTGTTACAGTTTCATGCATATCTTAACAACACTAATCCTAATTTGAAGCTGAGTCTAGAGTTCTCATTAACAAAGATCCATTTTCTAGATCTGAAGATATCAAAAGATGACACAGGAGAATTGCACACGTCCATGTTTAGAAAACCCACTGATCGTAATACCATACCGAGAGCAGAAAGCTACCACCCACCTTGGTTAATAGAGAATATCCCTTTTGGCCAATTTCAAAGGATTAAACGCATATGTGACTCTGAAGACATTTTTGATAGAAATGCTCAGTATATGATTCAAAGGTTTAAGAAAAGAGGGTATAAACACAAGACCTTAGATACAGCCTACAGTAGAGTTAAAGAAATTAGCAGAGAACAGGTGTTGGTTCAGAAACAGAGGCGACAACAAGAGCCAAACCAAGTCTATTTTGTTACACAGTATAGTAGTCAAGCCAATAAAATAAAGCAAATAATCAAGAAGAATTGGGACATAATAAAAAGTGATACTTTCTTGAGAGATGCACTGCCGGAGGTACCCACTATCGCCTTTAAACGAGCCCCTACTCTAAAAGATAGTCTTGTGAAAAGCTGTATGCCTCATATAGAGAACAACACCTGGCTAGGCAAAAAAAGAGGTAACTATAAGTGTGTAAACTGTAATCACTGTAACAATATGGTCAGAACCAGTATTTTTACAGATGTGATATCAAATCGAGAATACAGTATACACTCATTTATTAACTGTAATACCTCATTTGTTGTCTATAGACTTGAATGTCCCTGTGGCTGTTTTTATATTGGAAGAACCAAGCGTAAGCTAAAAGAGAGATTAGCAGAGCACAAATATGCTATAAGAACAAGCAACCAACAATACCCTATGGCTCTACGTTACAAAGAGGCGAACCATGGAAGCAGTGATACTCTAAAAATCTTTGGGATAGAACATGTTAAAATATCACCAAGAGGGGGGGATAGACTAAAAAAAACTTTTGCAAAGAGAATCCTTTTGGATTTATACTTTAAAAGCTAACCAATACCCTGGTCTAAACTTAGAATTGGATTTTTCTCCTTTTTTGTAACTGACTATACACATGTTAATGTTTTGCTATGTATGTGTATCTATATTGAAATTGTAAAGTGTATCTTGATGTGGACAATGTGGACAGTAGTGAAATGTTGAAAGTGCAAAATCATTTAACATCTGAAACTGCACATATTTATTAGATCATGAAATGAAATCTTTCTCACAAAGTAACCTGTATTTGTAACATGAAATGAAATCTTTTCCACAATGTAACCTGTATCTGTAACATGAAATGAAATTAAATATTTTTCACAATGTAACCCGTATGTGTAACTTGTTTTATATAATGTAACCTGTTACTATACGTGTTCATTTATATTGATATTTTAAACTATATCTTGATGTGGAAATTGGTAAAATATTGTAAATGTGATTTTTATCTTTACTAAAGTAACTTGTAATTGCACTCTGCCAGGTAACACCTGTGCAGATGAACACCTGTGCTTCTAGGTCATGTGACCACATGCAGACATAAAGCATGCAGCCTACGGACTGCCATTTTGAATTTGCCCTGAAGAAGGCCACAGAGGCCGAAACATGTTGGCATGTTTTTTAATGGATAGCCAAATTTAAAATAAAGGCTTTTTTATTTTTCCTTTTGAGTGCCTCAGAATTACTGTTTATGTTGACTTGACTTGACTTGACTCTGACACTAGATTAGACCAATAACTGGTCAGAGCAGGCTCCTATGCTCCTCAGGTTTATATGTGATGGGATCATGGGCAGGTGCCCTGTGTTCCCCAGGTCAAGCATTGTATGTTTCCAGGGTCCTCCAGCTTTATAAAGCACATAATAGGTACCTGAATGAGCATAGGTCCCAGGATACATAGGACACTGGGAATATAGGGCCTTATGAAGATGGCAAGTTACTTAGTTGCATGCTGTGATAAAAATATGTTTAACAGCACTAACCAAACACACCTCTCCACTTGTGTGTTTGATGCCAGACAGGCTCATATGGTAATGCTGTTGTATATGCATTTAGAACCTTACTTAATCCAGTAGTAAAATTAATCAAATTTAGCAATATAGTGGACATCACACCCCTCTGACACTAGATTAGGCCAATAACTGAGGTCAGAGCAGGCTCCTATGCTCCTCAGGTTTATATGTGATGGGATCATGGACAGGTGCCCTGTGTTCCCCAGGTCAAGCATTGTATGTTTACAGGGTCCTCCAGCTTTTTAAAGCACATAATAGGTACCCGAATGAGCATAGGTTCCAGGATACATAGGACACTGGGAACATAGGGCCTTATGAATATAAGGCCTTTGGAGCATAGGGACCAGGTAACATAGGTTCACTTCATTTAGTGACCTTAACAATACCACTGAGCAAAGGAGACCAATTGCTGGTCCAATGGAAAGGCAATTAATGGCATTGGAAGTATGGCAGTAGACTTGCAGGGCAATCTGTTGTGTAATTAATTAATTAGATAAATAATGAATTATAAAATTAAATAATATAATAATAAACAAACAAACAAACAGACAACTAACATCACTTTTTGTAACATTTGTGATTGCTGTTGTATTGTAGGGTGGTCTTGTTTATACTAGAGTCATAATAGTGTGATATAATGCCTTTTCTATGTATGTAAAAATCGGCACACTTATAATATAATAGAGAATTGCAGAGGCAATGTTGAGCATTGTATTGTGATACAAAATTAAAAGTAAAGAACAGACCTGGGACAATGTCCCCTTATCATCTCTGACTGGAATTTATTGAAAATTAGATGATTGCACAATGAAATGTCTGAAAATCCCTAAAATCGGACTATGTTTTTTCCCAATGGTCACAATTGTGACCAAGCATAAAACACTCCCTTTCACCCACTTTTTCAGGAAAATTTGAAAAAATAGTAATTGATTACGTCAAAGGGTTACTCAAGACACATGATTTTGATATATTCAAGTCTGGGAAAAATTTGGGATTAAACGGGTTAATTTCACGTTTCCATATCATTATAACCCAATTCAAAATTATTTATTATTTATGAATGAATTTGATTATTAATTAATTAATCATTTTTAACACCTTTCCGACATTGCCCTTTTCATCTCACATACCCCCTAGTGGCAGCTCACGTACGTACCACAGTTTGGGAATCCCTGCTCTACTGTAAAAACAGTCTGTAATGTCCATCATTTCAAACAGTCCTCCAACATTGTCCTATTTACATGTTGTGACTAGTATAATTACTATGTGTACAAAATGTCAATGTAAACTGAGACACAGCTATTTTCTAAGCACATGCTTGGAATTTTCATTCAGGTGAAGCACTGCGCTAGCGGCTAATGTGTAAATAGACAAACAAAAATAGAATAAAACATTACATAAAATGATGATACTAATAAAAAACAATATACAAGACAGAATGGTGTGAGACGTTAGTGTCCCCGTTACTGGGCAACTGAGTGACATCATGGCATGAACGCTGTGAGGTAAACGTGTTCTAAAGCCTTGCAACTGTGACTTGACATAACCAATCTTTTGAAATGGATACGTTCAGTTCATGCATCTTGTCTCTGCAATGGTTTAGTCTCATCGCCAATGTTTGGTGTGAATTGGCCTTGACTTGAGGTCAAGTGTGTTCTTTCTTTTTGCAGCTCCTACAATTCTGGATCTCAACACTGCACACCGAAATCTTATTGTGTCTGGGGATCTGATGGGTGTACAATATAGTGAACAGAGTCAACAGCTTCCCGACAACACAGAGAGATTTGATGAGTATACCAGTGTCCTGGGCTCTGTGGGCTATATCTCAGGGATACACTGCTGGGATGTGGAGGTTGGAGACAACCCATGCTGGGAAGTGGGTGTGATGGCAGATTCTGCCCAAGTAAAGGAAACAACAGAAGAGGATGAGTATGAAACTAATCGTTGGATTATGGGTTATGCTGATAATAAGTATATAGCACATTCTGGATCGGTGTCTCTAAAGCGTACAATAACTGAAAAGCCCCTCATTCCCCTCAAAGTGAAACAGAAACCCAAAAGGATCAGAGTGCAACAGAACTTGGACAGAGGAAGGGTTTCATTCTCTGACCCTGATAATAAAACACAGTTGCACACATTCACGCACAAGTTTTGGTTTTGGAACGACAAAGAAAAAGTGTTTCCCTATTTTAAAACCAAGTCTTCTCTGAAGATCTTACCAGTGAAGAACTCTGTGACAGTTACAGTAGGGCAGCCCAGTTAGAGTTCAGACATCTGCTGCAGTGTATCTCCTGCAGGACTGAAATCCTGATCCAACCTGAGTTTCCCCCAACAGTAATGTGTTTGATAATTGGTGCTACACTAAACATGCAACAGGGTTGACCTAAAGTGCTTCAGAAATGGAGATAAATATGTGATATTATTGGTAGTAATTGATATAGTGCTAGTAATAAAATAAAATAAGGAAAGGAAAATAAAAACTAAATTAAAAATGTGACTTCACAAATAAAAACCATGGGGGAAATTACAGTGCTGGGTCTTTAGGACTTGATATGGGTAGGGGCAACAGGGAAGGCCCAGTCACCTTTAGTTTTGAGGCATGAGTTGGGGACAGAAATTAGTTTTGGGGAAGAAGACCTAAGTGACCTTGGAACACAGTATGGACTTACAAGATATATACATGTATTGTGGTTCCAACCCTTATCAAAATATTAGGCTTCTAAGGCAGTGGTTCTCAACCTTTTTTCAGTGATGTACCCCCTGTGAAATATTTTTTCATCCAAGTACCCCCTTACCAGCGCAAGAATTTTTAGTTGAGAAAAAAAGACTTAAAACAGAGCACTGTGACATCAGTGTCTAATTTATTAAACTGTGGAACCACGACCCCAATCTATAAACTTCAATCATCACTCCATCGTTTGAGTTTTGACAGTGATTGACAGGTGATGGCGAGTGGCATGTGACAGATTGGGTCCATCTTGGTATGGGGGGGACTGGGTTTTTAGGATAATAAAATTGAATAGCCTACTGAAATCTAAAATTAATTTTATGAACTTATATTTCCCTGAAATAGTTATTAAATAATTGTTTTTAAAGTATTTTTGCATGGATTCTACTTTTTAAATCTATGTATATTTTAACCCTCAGCTGTTTTTAGGGCATTTTCACTACCTTTATTCATACTGATTTATTGTGGTTACTGGTCACAGTGCCACACACACATATTATATATTGTTTTATTCAGCAGAGTCTAGGCTATCCAGGTCTGCCATCATTTCATGTATTAGTACTATTAGCATTGATTTTATTTTGAAAGAATTAAAATATAAAAAGCGTATTATAAAAATGCTGAGCTTATATTTTGACATGTATCTCACCACAGCAAGCTCATAGCTCTACATGCATTTCATGTGTGTGTAGGGCAGACTGTCCTGAATCTGGCAAGATCATTGCCATGGTGGAGAAATTCTCTGGGGCTGAGCAATTTACAGACATATGTGGTGTGTGCCTTACAGAAATAAATGCCATTTTTTTATTTAGTGATTCTGCGCTCCATATCTGTGACACGAACTGATCTGACCTGACTTGACCCGAGTTTACGGGTTATAGCCTGTGTGTGCCTATGGTGTCTGCACTCATGATTGTCTACAACTTTTTACTGCATTGCCATGAACAAAGTAAAGGCAAAAAAGGTGTTTCTTTGCCGAACAAATTGGGATGCATTAGGATCTCAAAACCGGATTATGAACATTCTTTGCCATAGAGAAACACACAAGCGTTGGATTATAAACATGCTTTGCTACAAATACAGACAAAAACGTGAGGTAAGTCGAGCTATATGAAGTAATTATTTTGCCGTCACTTCGTCTGTTTTATAACCCAGAAGGATGTACTTGGTATCAAATGATAGCTCCTTGTCTCCTCTTTCATCTGACATGCGTGGCATATCTATCCGATCACGGGTCCGCGAGTAATTCGAGAGTAATGGGTGTGCAGCATTGGTTTTTGTACATGACGTTATTATTTTGTAGTCACATAGTCTGATTTCATAAGCCAGAAGGATCAACATACTTGCTATCAATGGATAGCCCTGTGTCTCCTCTTTCATATGTTATGCTTGCCATATCTACTGTATGCGTTCACGGGTTCGCAGTAATTCAAACAAGAGTAATGGGTGCGCAGGTGAACGCAGAGAAGTAAGGACTATAAATATGATGCAATTTGATTTAATTTAATTTAATGATTTTCATTATTTTCATACTTTAACGTACATACAAGTGCGTTGTCTCGTTGGAAAGCCCCACTTCTGCTCTGTCACGCAATAAAGGTTTCATCTCGCTGCGATGAACAGTTGCGGAGCAACGTAACAGAGAAGAAAGGGTGTTTTTTGACGCACTTTGCATCAATCGGGTTCCAAGGGTTAAAATCTCACATACCCCCTGGAGTGCCTTCATGTACCCCCCATTTGAGAACCACTGTTCTAAGGGAACCCATTAAGGGCTTTAAAAACAAATAGTTACGTTTTCAAATCTATTCTATAGTCACAAGTAACCAGTGCAGTGTAGCCAACATAGAAGTGATATGCTCTTATATAAGTGCATGCTAATTTGAATATTCACTCCATGTATTCCCAGGTATGTACAGGCCGCACTGAGGTAAAAGCGCAGACTGCCTGTCGCGGGAGCTGAGAATGGCAATTTGCACTTTTACGTGTCATGCATATGCATTCATAGGAGGCTCAGGGGAAAGTGGGAATTTTGTGTAAAATGCGTCAATAAGAGTAACTTTCAAAAGACAACAGAATCACTGTTCAGAGCACCTGTTGAGTAGAAAGAATATATGTACATGTACACAGACACTGTATAGCACCCTTTTACACATTCAAATGGGCTTGATATGGATTTGTAATTGTACATTGTAATGGCCTCACAGATTAGTTTGTATATCAGAACATTTGAGTGTTCATGATCCCTCTTATCATACTTTCCCCCTCTCTGAGCTAAGTCTGATGTACACTGGACAGTTGGTGATTGCATTCATACACGTAATCATTGCTTCACCGTATTACATTACCAGACACATACACTCACCTACACACACACACAGCTGAATAACATCTTTTTCAAGTTCCCATAATGTTCTTTAAAGAGCTGGGAAAAGAGGACCTGCAAACATCTGAATTTCTGACAATGACAACATAGGACCCAGGGTATACACAAAATCACCTGTACAGTAGCTTCACATCTTTCTGTCCACTCTCTCCCGGTGAGCCAGAGCTCAGTTCTGCCTGGATTCTGCATAAATTACAGCTCTGAATAGTTCAAAGTAAGGATAAATAATTCGGTCACACTTGACAAAAACTGAATGATGCTAAATGACAGGAGCGTTATGTCATAAATGTTTATGACTTGTTTATAATGTTTATGACACGTTCATGACAATGCCATGTCACTCTTATGTAGATATCTTCAAGTAAAGTGTAACCAATAATTATTATAAGAATACAATCTAATTAATGTTGAATTGAATACCATTACCTTAGACAAACTTAATATGCTTTTGAAGTAATCAACTACATCAGTACACCTAAAGTGATGTTGCAGCAAATAGCAACATCAGTAAACAAGACATCACCACACTCTACACATTTTACTTGACAGTGGAATGAAAATAGGAAGAAAACTCAGGTATCCTTCTTAACTTTAACTTCCATAGTAAAGAGAGCTGAACTCTTCTGTGTGTCATATGCTAAGTCTGATACAGATGAATGGATACAAATATGGGGAAAGACATATTGACTTATACATTTTCAATAGGCTTAAAGGATTAAATCCCATCCCTCAGTTAACAGCTCAAAGCAATTTTTATTTATAAAACAACACTTATTTGTTTAGAAACATATTTTTGATTATTCTTTAGATAAGTGGCAAACACTGTTAAAAAGCCACAGTGATATTATATTTGCGATCTTTTGTAAGTTTTTTGCTTTATGCTTATTTGTCAGAACATATACGGTAATAAAATATAATTAACCAAATGATATTTGATGACTGCTGTTGTTGCTGATATTATGCACACCCCATCAAATAAAGTGTTACCCATATTTCCATAGTGCAGGTACTGTACACATTGTTTTCAATTTGGTTTGGGATCACTTGGAACAGAATAATTATCAGTGAATCCATAGGTTTTACTAGGCCAGCCACAATAAGCATTAAGTGAATATACACAGAGCCAATCTACAATGCGAAAAGGAGAAAGCCATTGAAGGTGTTGTGGCCATTGCGTTGGTCAAACACCCGGGCGTTCTCCCACAAAATCATAGAGACTCTCTCTCCGGCCTCCAGCTGCAGGACGATGGAGTTGCCTGTGGTGTCAGAGGCGTCACCACTGGAGGCGAACTCGTAGGTGGAGACCATCAGCTGGCCATTCTTGGTGAGAATGGCACCACTCACAGAGCCACTGTAGCCAAACGTGTTAAAGCTAAAGAAGTAGACGCCCTTCACAGGAGCAATGAAGTCCCCTGACAAAGAGCGGAAAGATCAGCGGAAAAGAATACGGAAGAGAGAGAGAGAGACTGAATCCATTTCATCACTCATCACAGTATAATTACATTTGTACTAAGTTATCCATTTGTAATGTAGAACGTATTATCACCTCTAATGAAACCCAACCCAAAAGCTCATTTTGATATGAAATGTATTGTGGTAGTCATTGCACTAAATTATATTGTGTTAAAAACACGTGTAATAACATTTAATAATTATAAGTAGGCCCAAAACACTTTAAAACTATATCATATTATTTCCACTTTTTGCATAATCTGTAGATTTTACGTTACCTGTGTTGGAGTCATATGCGTTTCCAACGTTAGTGAAGATGTGCTTGTAAGCTAGAATTGTGGAAACATCAGAGCGTTTCTCTCCAGTCTCCCAAAGAGAGGCAGAGAATGCAACTTTTGCTCCTCCTCCTGTCATTCAAGTAAAAACGTGTTAGCCTAACTTACTGTGTGTGTGTGTGTGTGTATCTATCTATCTATCTATCTATCTACTCGGAACTCCCCCTATTACCGTCGGTCCCGTATTTCCACCGTCTTGCGTGTATGTGTCACTTAATATCCATTTCTATACAGACCAAGACAGCGGACAACTAAAGAAACGCAAGCACCCACACCAAAGGTGTATCTACATTAGCTATGTCCCAAAAATGACTTTTTACCGTGACTCGAAGAGCTGTAAACAGTGTTGTAAGGCTGCGTGTACACAACCGCTTGGAGCTCCAGTGGAATTTTAATTTCATGACGAGAATTCTCGGTCTAACCGTTCATGTGCCGTTGAAACGGTGTAAATAGGCGACCCATCAGGCCAGCACTATAACTCAGAGCGTGGTAAACAAAATCGGATATTTCAGGCAGTAAATGCTCCCGTTAAGAACCAAACCAGATTTTGTTCAAATCTACACATCTATGGCTACTGAAAAATGTAAGGTTCATGTAGTAAATGTTATTTTGAAGTGTTAAAAAACATCGTTGTTTTAGAATTTCTGAACAAAAGTGGTGATAATTGGGGGTGTTACGATATATTTGTTTACAGTCACGGAATGGGCAGCTAGCAGTCGTAAGAAGATGATTGCTGAATGTGACAAAAAATGTTATGGGCTTGAAATCGCTTAAAATCCCTGACTGCACCTTTACTACTCAGATAAATGAAGATAAAAGATAAAAAATAAAGCAAACAACCATACTGTACATGAGTTGGTGTGTCCAAACTTTTCACTGGTACTGTATATATAAAATAGAATAGGCTGTGTGTGTGTGTGAGAGAGAGAGAGAGAGTGTGTGTGTGTGTGAGAGAGAGAGAGAGAGAGTGTGTGTGTGTGTGTGTGTGTGTGAGAGAGAGGGAGAGTGTATCTATGTGTGTGTCCCTTTCTGTACACTTTGAGTCTCATTCATGTGCACAAACTTGTTTTATGTGGACTGCAACTGCCCAATGCAAAAGTACTGCAAAGTACTGCTCCATTTCTGCAACAATCACCTGCACATTTTGTCTCCAGTTGCTCCAGCTCAGCCTTTTGTTCCTGTTGTTCGTCTTTGAATTCTGTCAGCCTGTCATCCATTTCCTTAGTGGTGTCATTTAGCTTTCTCATAATGTTCTTGAACTCAGTCTTCAGCTCTTCAAACTGAGACCCAATAGATAGCTGCCCTGTGTATGCACAATACATCACAGTTATTCTTAGATGCACTTAATGAAACTGGGATCCCCTTGATCTTCAATGTCTTAGTACAGCAGAAGTCATCTCTTGCTATGTGTAAACACTTTTTCATTGTTTTAACACATTTTTACATCCTTTTTCAAAACATTTAACACAGTTCTCATACAAAGACTCAAATTCTATTGGTTCTAGGAATTCATGCCATTTGCCTTTACCTGGACTCCGTGACGATGGACCTTGCTTGATTGTCACTTGACTGTCATCTTCACAATTAGTTTTATTCTCCCTTATATCCTGGGTTTTTAATTGTGTTGTATGTGTAGCAGGGATGGCCAGTTAACACAAGGGAGTGGCAATAATTATCCCATCCTACTAACATCTGAACACTGCTGCTTTGCCTACCACTATTTTGCCACTACTAACCTCTCTCGCAGCTAGCGTGACTTGCAGCTAGTGTGACTGGATTGGACTGATGTTCCCTGTCCTACAGTACATCTTCAGTTGTGTGTGCGCATATGAACAATTGAATGTTGTGATTTGGTCTGATGAATGCATTGAGTAACTGACGCCACTGAGCTTGTTTTGTTTGGTTTATTTTTTGTTTTTTTATGAATTCGTCTCAATCAGTTCCCTTTTCTGTTTGCCACTGGTAGGAGGCCATTTGTGTAGCACTGCTGCTCCCCAATGCCTTTTACAGCGGTTGATCTCTGGTGCTGAGTTGGTGTGATACAACTATCCTTGTGTCTCTGTTTCTCAGGAGCTGAGTGCCCATGTGTGTGCGTGAGTAATCGGGCACTGTGAGTGGGTGACCCCCTGGAGGTTCGCTGACCTCCCACTGGTAACATTGTGGTGTAGTCAGCTTCTGTGTGCAGGTCTTGAAGCATACCTATGTTCCCTAAACTGGAAGCATACCTATGTTCCCAGGGCCCTACAGTATGTTCCCAAGGTCCTATACTCCGAGGGTCCTATATTCCCCAGTTCAATTTTCTGCTAACACAGAGTGGCTGAATCTCAATGTAGCCCCTCATAGACTTTGATGTGCATTCATATGACTGAGGTGGCTTTTAGATTAGTTACATGATGTTTCAAAGCTAAGTTCATCAGAATCCTGGGATATGCCCGCATGACAACGGGAGAGATGGAACTAACAACTGGCCATTGGCCCTAGCAACCATCCATTTATAACTAGTAACGGCAGTTTGTCCTGCAAGTTGAAAAATTAGTTTAGAAAAATATGTGGAGGAAAGAAGTAGTTCTACAAGCAAGACAGTTTTAGTGATTAAAACGTTTAAATTATAACAGCAAATGAACATGACAAGTGGCAACAGTGGTATAAGTGGGATAATGGACTCCACGTCGTTCGGTTCACAGAAAGAAATGCACTTACGAGGTGTATCATCCCTCACTGGCGGACCGTTTTACCACCTTAAACATGCATTTCTTTCTGTGAACCGAAGGCCGTGTTGTCCCTCACTATACACCATAACTAAAGATTGTCATGAATGAGTTGGTCTCTAAAAAGAACAACATCTTTCGAGCAACATAATTTAAAAACCTATACCATTTGCTACACATGCATGTGTGCACAGTGTAAGATATCAAAAAATGCACTCACTGTACACATGCAAGGTCACCATAGATGCTCCCAAAGTGATGCAGAGGACAGTCAGAATGGCAACCATACATTTGAGGAAGCCAGGCTGGTCCACATAACACTTACATGTAGATGGCTTGGTGTCTGCCCAGCAGGGAAATTAAGGGTGCAACAAAGAGAACTGAGTCACCAGTAGATAATACCCTTTGCATAGCAACTGGCATTATCTTTATAACCTCACTGTGATTTTTTTTAGAAACCTTGTAAGATATACTATGAGAAGCAGATTTTGATATTAGGCTATCAGAGAGGCAGATATATCATATTATGAGACAGATTTTGAGCATCATATGATATCTTATGATACCACCAGGTTATTTGTTTTTATAGGTCTACCAGTTTTGATATGAGCAAAACAAATCAACATCAACAAATAAACAAATAAAAAGAGGAGAATTATTAAGATAAGGTTCAACAGAATCCTGAGATATGCCTGTTTGACAACAGAAGAGATAGAACTAATGACTGGCCTTTGGCCATCGGAACCATCCATTTAAAACTAGTAATGGCAGTTTGTCCTGCAAGTTGAGAAATGAGTTGGTATTTTGGCGGAAAGAAGTACTGTTACTTCTCCAAACAGACAGTTTTAGCAAAAAAAAAATAATGCACTACCACCTCGCATCACTATCTTGAAAGTGTATTGTTTTCTATTAACCGAAAATAATGCTGTAGTCCATTATCCCTTACATGATGAATGGTACGGAACTCGGAAGGTGTCATTGCAAGATATTTTCTTTTGTGTAAATCAAGAAAATGTGTGCTCATTTTACAAAAGTACAGTATGTGCTCATTTGACTAAATTGTGTGTTCATTTTTCTAAATAGTGCACTCATTTTATTAAAGGCGAACTATGACATTTTTTGTAGCTTAATTTAACCATAACCAAAACCAATTTACCTTAACTTAACAGTTTTGGAGTCATTGGTATGGTTATATGACTTTTTTCGGGTTGAATGGTGGCCGTCTCGCTTCCCCCTAACGCCTGTGAGTGGAAAAACCACCCTTGCAACTTTGGGCCGGCGAGCCGACGGCCTCAGTGTCGGGAAGTATAACAAGTGTAACAAATTGCTTTACTGCATTTACATACACATACACGCCAGGCACCGGCTAAATTAATTTAATGGAAAATTGTATAAAAACTACCATACTGTCACTAAAATTGAAGAAAGAATCAAAGGAAAAACGTTAAAGTAAATATACTGTAGCGTATAACGTATCAAGTAACTCACTTTCATAGACCCCCTGCTCAGGTAACGTTTTATTTTGGCGTCTGTTGTCCCTGACAGGTTCCCCTGAGAGTTCCATGCCTGTCAGGTATGAACAAGGTAGCGATGGAGTTTCTCAGACATTCGTCATGACAGAGCCAGCGAAAAGAAGTAAAAACCGAGAAAACAGCAAAGAAATTGTCAAAACTGCATAGTTTCTCTTTAAATTGTGCTCTCATTTTAATTTTTGAAAAATGACACTATTTACTAAAATGAGTGCACAATTTAGTAAAACGAACACAATATGTAAAAAAAAACAAGCACATAATATCTAAATTGTGCGCACAGTAAAGTAAAATGAGACCACAATTTAGGAAAATGAGCGCACATTGTTTTGATATACAGTACCAAAAATCTTGCAATGACACCTCCCCGACTCCATAGAATGGCGATTAACGAACTGATGTGATCAATTTGGCAATGAGAATTGTATTTTATCTTCACATGATTGTGTTTACCTAAATTCATTTAATGGCAAATTTTATAAAAACAACCATATTGTCACTAAAATTGAAGAAAGAAGCAAAGGAAAAACGTTAAAGTAAATATAGCGTATAACGTATCAAGTAACTCACTTTCATAGATCCCCTGCTCAGGTAATGTTTTATTTTGGCGTCTGTTGTCTCTGACAGGTTCCCCTGAGAGTTCCATGCCTGTCGGGTTTCAGTGGCATTGACTAGACACAGAATGAGATCCTGCTCAGCAATCACACATTTATCTTATGCTTGTACTTCCTGATTTTAAAATAATACAGCACATTTTTACGGAAATTATGAAAACAGGAGGCTCCGCTTTTGGTATGAACTAATGGGCTAATTACGTAAAGCATGAAAGAGTTGCTTTACTGTAATATTTCTTTAAATTTTGAAACACACATGGAAGGATCTTTAAATTAGGGTATTTTGAGATTTCTTAGGTAAATAATGAATTCAATTGATGATTATTTCTCAGGTAATGTGTGTGTGATGTACTTTCAGCTTTAAATGAATTGCTTTTCAGTTTTGTATAATATTCTGGAGAGTGTAATACAAAGTTTATTTTGACAACTGTGTAAGACTTCACTTACCCCTGAGTTAAGACCTACCATCACTGTTCAGGCATTTCTACATAATAACACAACAGTAACATCAGACCGTTAAATACATGTACCTAAAGATATTACATTTTTTTTCGATTGCTATAACACAATTTGGCAAACTATTATGGTTTTATCAAAATACTTAACACAATTCACAAAACCATACACCCAAACTGCAAAATACCTCATATAGCCTGCAAAATGAAGCAATGCAACCAAAACTACAGTACATATGGCACACACTTCATTCATATTACCAGATTTTTGTCTGACCAACTACACACTGTTGGGCATAATGAAAAGCACTCTCATCTTTAGTATGCTTTGCCATAATACTAAAACACATTGTAGAATATTCTTCAGATTGTTCACATGCACAGAAATATTTGCATATACACACATGCTGTTGAAACATTTATTTTATTTTATTTTTCACCCAAACAAGTCAGTGCAACATATGCACAGCTCATGTTCACATTGGAGTGAACAAAAATATGCTCACAAAAAACAGTAAACTGAAAAAGAAAATTGCAGAAAAATGTTCTTTGACCATGAACTCCTCTACCAGCTCTCACTCTTCCTCCCCCTCTCATTCTCCACCTCCCTCTTCCTCTTTCTGCAATGTCTTCCATTGTTGTTGTAAAAAAAAAAGCTGCTCACCTGTGGTCTTTTCATAGTGCTTACTTCCTGATTGAATTGGTAACAATTAACCATTGTGGCGCATATGTTGGCCAATTAGCTCATGTAGTGTCATTTTGAATGGCAAACATGTGACTTTATGTCAGATTGTTGTGTTTTTTTGCAGAGAACCGTGTTCACTGCATTTGAAAAGTGCCATTTTGAATTGCAAAATGTGTGTAAAGCATTCAAAAAATGTGCTTAAGCAATCAGAAAAAACTGTAAGCACATTTTTTGTAACTATGGCTTTTTTTGCAAAACTCTACACACAAATGGCAAAACCTCTCACCCAATCAGCAAAACATTGTAGTTCTCTTGCAAAAGCTAACACACCTTGCTTAACTCTTCACACCTTCGTAAAAATGGTGTTTTCGTATCTAACAGTAAACACAAGCCATCACAATAGTAAGCACACAATGTGCCAACAACACACTGATGGTATGAATAAAAAACACATCTGGCTTTTGCTTTCTCTGTGCACAAGGTAGACTATGTCAGTTTGAGGTCATACTTTTGTCATAGTTCTGTAAACATACAGGGATCCCAACTTCAAGTATTACTGTAGTGTTTATTTACACACATCAAAACAAACACAAGTGTGTTTTTCCAAGTCAAAACACAAAATAGCATTTCACTGAGACAAAACAAATCAGTCTACATCGGGTCGTCTCTCTCAAAATTCTGTCTACATCACATGCAATGTCCTAGTCGAAGGCACCGGGAAAAATATATTCTGGAATGACGTATCCAGGCCTGACATGACAATATCCCCACATGTAGACTGTTTTTTTGTCTGTTTCTTTCTCTTCTCACTCTTCCTGCTCACTCCATCGTACCCATTGTACATTACCTGTGGCTTATTTATAGTGCTTAGGCTGATTGCAAAGTGAACTAATTATCTAAAACAGTTTTCACATGAGAAAGTGTGCCAGAGAGTTGGCAAAATAGTGTAAATAATAGCCATTGTGCCTACAGTTGTGCAAAGTGTGTGTTACAAAATTGCAAACTGAGTGCAAAGCAGTGTTTGTGCTTTTAGTTTTGCGAACTCAGTGAGTGGTTTTGCCATTTGTGTGTAGAGTTTTGCAAAAAAAGCCATAGTTACAAAAAATGTGTTTAAGCATTCAGAAAAAACTGTAATAAAACTAAATGTACCGCATAGTGGTGCAAAATATGACCGATGCTCAGTCCTGTACATTCTCTCCGCAAAAATAAATTACGCTTGTCAATTTGTCTCCATCTCCTACGCCATCTTTTGCAACTTTTGCATCTTTTGCTACTCTTGCAACTTTTGTGTATGTAAATGAGTGTGTGCATGTGTGTTTGCTTTTGTGTGTGTGTGTGTGTGTGTGTGTGTGTGTGTGTGTGTGTGAGTGTGTTTGTGTGTGTTTGTCTGTGTGTGTGTGTGTGTGTGTGTGTGTGTGTGTATGTCCATGTGTTTGTGTGTGTTTGTCTGTGTGTGTGTGTGTGTGTGTGTGTGTGTGTGAGTGTGTTTGTGTGTGTTTGTCTGTGTGTGTGTGTGTGTGTGTGTGTGTGTGTGTGTCCATGTGTTTGTGTGTGTTTGTCTGTGTGTGTGTGCGTGTGTGTGTGTGTGTGTGTCCATGTGTTTGTGTGTGTTTGTCTGTGCGTGTGTGTGTGTGTGTGTGTGTGTGTGTGTGTGTGTGTGTGTATGTGTGTCCATGTGTTTGTGTGTGTGTGTGTGTGTGTGTGTGTGCGCGTGTGTGTGTGTGTGCGTGCGTGCGTGCGTGCGTGTGTGTGTGTGTGTTTGTGTGTGTGTGTGTGTGTGTTTGCTTTTGTGTGTGTGTGTGTGTGTGTGTGTGTTTGTGTGTGTGTGTGTGAGTTACGACCACATTTGATGATTGTGGGACAAATGTCTGTTGGTTACCGACTTTTCCTGAAACGACTTCTTACCACATTTGCCACGTGTGGTACCTTTCAGATTGTAAGGAATGATTCCCTTTTCCTTAAAATGCTGTCACATGACATTTTCCTAGAAAAAAGGAGTGGCTCATCTTACCTCTATGCTCAACTTACCCTGTTCTCCTACTGTATGTTGTGTCACTTACATTTAACATTTTTCATTATTAGTTTGTACAACAGCAGAAAGAAATACACACAGACTTGCATTTTTTTCCAGCCAAATTTTCATGAATGTGCTTAAATGATATAAATGAATTAAAATTTGTGCTAATCAATGTGCTAATTAATGTTGATAATTTACAGCTGATCAATATCAATTCTAGTGGTTATGTGCAGCTGCACTATAATTACACCGACTACAGTCTGGTGTGTGTAGTAGGAACAGATAGTACTGTGGTCTGGGAGCCCTCCAGGAGCAGGAGTAAGACCTGCTGCTCTAAAGGATTGGGAGCTGCCAAAGCCCTGTAACTGACTACTGACTCAGACACCTTGGGGACAGTGATAAAGAAGAAAGGGGGTTGGATCGGAAACCCGGAAGTCTGTAAAGTGCCTCTGATCACTCGAACATGACTCTGCCCCCCTGTAGCACATCCGTTTCTCGAGCACCCCCAACCCCAACCCCCCGACTCCTCACACTCCTCTACTTTATCTCCCTCTCGTTCTCCTTTTCCTCCCTCTCTCCAGCCCTCCACTTCTTCATTCTCTCTCTTAGTCGTAAACGAACGTAATATCTTTAGCATGCCCTGAAGCTAGAAGCACCGGTAGAGGTCTCAAGGCTACTGGTTGTTAGCAGACAGACAGTGTGCGCAGGAGAAAGGGGTCACGATGGCTGCCATCAACAAATATAGGCCTGCTATGAGCGATAATCTCCAACCCTTTAACAAACACATGCTGATGGATCTATAAACACAGTGAAGAGGTATCAGTGTGAATCTGTGACGTCTTGGCGATCACAAGCCGAGCGCTTCCATAAACACAAACTCCGGATCAAGGAGACTTTACAAGCTTCACACACACACAAACACAAACACACACACGCACACACTGGGGTAGCTTCAGTAAACACAGACCTGTGGTCAGTGATAATCTGTAAGCGCACACAAGCATCAATAAGCAAAGTACACAATGAGTTACGACTGAACTACAACTGCAGATGTCTGTGAATTTTGGAGTGTCTCTGGCCAAAGATCGAGGCAGACTTCTTCAGACTACTGTGGAGCTTCCAAAACGAATATATATGAATAAAAAAAACAATAAAGAAACGCATGGTCGGCATGGCGTCATGTTCTGTCACATAGAAATGAATCCAAAATGAGTTATGTTGAGAGCAGCCAGTTGCTCGAATTGGAGCCAAAATCATTGATATAAAAATTAAACCTTAAATAAATGTTAAATAAATGGCCAACAATCAGAAATAGAAAGTAAAGCAAAAATCACTGGAGTACTAAGCCAAGGTGCATTACATAATCCCACAGAAGTAATAAAAAAATCATGACTCCAACCATTCGGTTATGGCTGCATCCCTTATATTTCTGATTTTATGTCTCCTCATCATCTTGCTCTTTTTTGTCTATACATCCTCTCATCCTCTCTGCAATCTGTTGCTTCTCCTCTGGGTCTTTGCTCAGAGAATCTCCTTTCTCCTACAACACTTTGATTCCCAAATTACCCTTTCCTCCACAGTGCACTGAGAAATGAACCCATGCATTACAGGCACCATCTGCAGCACGTGTGTGTGTGTGTGTGTGTGTGCGTATGCATGCACAGTACATGCACTCCCCTGATTCAATATAGACATTCTTCCATCCCGATAAATCAAGCATGTGAGGCCCAGGAGATGATTTCTAAAGGTGCCTGCAATTTTTTCCGCCTGAAGTGAACATCTCAGCCCTCCAACCCAAATACACACAACTCCCCCCATCATCTGTTTTTACTGACTGGACCTGACAACCCAAAGCCAGTCAACACAGGTAGGCACCTCAGAATGGACCTGTTATGTTTATATTGTACACATTTAGTTTGATCGAATCAGGTCGCGGAGTGGAGTGGGGGTTTGTGGGCTTTTTAACGATTGCAGAGGGGTGACTGAGGGGTAACAGGGAGAGCAGTGTTTGACCGGTCTTCTACCCCATTTGACCAGTCCTTTATATTCACCATGGGCTTTGGGCATACTCTATCCTTCACCCCTGCCCCAGCCCCCACCCTCTCTCCCCCCCCCCCCCACACACACACACATACCCACACACACACAACACACATGAACACACACAACACACACGTCATCCCCATCACATCATCCCTGGGACAGACTGAGGCCGTGGCCCATGGCTGCTGTAGCTGTGGCTTGTTCTGGTGGTAGTGGGGCTCCGTGGTCCCTGGACACTGGGGGAGATATACGACAGGCTGCTCCCCGGCAGACAGCTTCCTCCTCTGACTTATGGGCCGCTCACAGGGAGCCACACTGCACCAACAGCTCCCCCTAGGGACCTGCAGGGAGGGGAGTGGAGGGCAGGGGGGCTGAGGAGGAAAAGAGAGGCCCCAATCCAGGAAGTCCTCTGATGAAGGTACTGTTTCATGTGATACTTTTGCCAGCCTCTTACCATGTGTCAGAAGGTGAAATGGACATGCAGACCCCTGTATCACCCTGAGTCTTGTCATCTGGGAAATCTGGGAATGTCTTTGAATCTGTTGCATTCTCAATACCAATTCTATTTCAAATTATTCAACATTAAGATCAAATCTCTGGTTGGGACTTTAAAAGCCCATTCAAAGTTGCCTGCCCTACTCCTCTCCATGAGCCATGGAGCCCTCTCCCCCCCTCACTTCCCCAGACATCGGTCCCCTCTGGGCCGTGTGTCAGGGCGTACAGCTCCCCTGGTGGCCTTCTTTGCCGCCCCCTGTCTTCGTCTTCCTCTTGCCCTCAAACGGCTCTGAATTACAGCCGGGCCTGAGCAAGCCTTCCCCTCTTCCTCTCCCATCTCCTCTCCTCCACTCATCTCCTCCTCTCTCCTCTCCTCTCCTCCCCTCTCTTCCCTCTCCTCTCTCTGTTCACTCTGTCCTCCTGTCTGTCTCGTTAAAGGCCAACAGGGGAGGCAGGAGGCCAGAGGCTGTGAATGTGAAATGGAACCCAGTTTCCTCCTCTCTTTCACTCTCTCGTTCTTAATCACTCTCTCTTCCCCTCTCTTCCTCTCTCTCTCTCTCTCTCCCTCCTCTCCTCTTCCTCTCTCTCAGCTCCCCTGCAGTGTGTAAGCAGAGACGGTGATTGATGGAGGAGCCCAAAGACTCAGCCGGTAGGTCCCGTGGCCTGACGAGGCAAAGACTGTTCCGGAAGAAAGTGTCTGAGGGAGAAGGTGAGAGACGAGGAGAGGGGGCCAGGGAGACTTTGACTTGCTCCCCTTTTTTGGAACGGTAATCTCAGGAAACATTTAAACCTTTCAATAAAAGATTCCCATGCAGTTATTAGTTTATTTAAAAAAACAGCACAGCATAGCAGAGAAAGACGAAGATAAGATATATGAAAGGAAGTGGAAACAGAAGGATAGAGATAAAACACAGTTACATAAAATATAATTACACTTTAGTCAGAGGTCCCATCATCCTAGTAGTGTCAGCCCTTCAGCACTGTCCCATGAGGCGCAGAGCCATGCAACCACTCTCCTTCAGCTGTTGATTTCCACTCTCCACAGGTGGTGGCTGCTCCTACCCCTACCATTACCCCTGCCCTACACCTGCTTTGCCCCTACCCCTGCTCTTGCCACTGTCTCTACCCTGCCCTCTCCCTTACCCTTCTATTACCCTACCCCTATCCCTGCCCCTACCCCTACCCCTATCCCTACCCCTGCTCCTGCCCATACCCCTATCCCTACCCCTGCTCCTGCCCCTATCCCTACCCCTGCCCCTACCCCTACCCCTATCCCTACCCCTGCTCCTGCCCCTACCCCTATCCCTACCTCTGTCCTGGCTGATGTGCAGATGATCAGAGTGTTCTCTGTGTGGAGTCACTGCCGGGGCTCCTCTGGTCTGGCAGCGCCGGTGTCAGTGGAGCCTGGGGACGGAGCATTACTGATGGGCCGGTCCGCCACGGAGCAGCCAGATTACTCATGGAGGCCCGCGGAGAAGGCATGCAGGACAGCTGAGGGCTGAGAGTGTGGGACTCAGGAGACCCAGGATTACTGATGATGATGGTTTATAAATGTGGAATCCACAGATTACTGATGATAATGGTGCTGGAGAGCATGGATTAGGGTCCGTGGTGACATCAGCACACCAACCTCTCTGTTTATTTTCTTATTATTTGGTGGACCCATGGTTGGAGTTTTTGGAAATGCAACCCAACAGGGTTTGGAGTCTCTATGCACGTACACAAACACAGACAGACACATAGAAACACACAGTTAGAGACACACACACACACACACACACACATACACATACACACACACACACACACAGAACGAGAGAGAGAGAGAGAGAGAGAGAGAGAGAGAGAGCAAACAGCACAAGAGGCTTTTTAATTAAAGCAGTCATCTGTTTCGTTCATCAGGGGTTTCTCAGCTTCTCCGGTTGCTGTAAACTTATTACACCTGAGTGCATTTAGCCTGGCACGGCCCTTTATCACTCTGTGTCGGCACCCTGGGAAATGGAGTTTTTCTGCTCTTGTTATGCTAAGGAAATTAAACGTCACACATGAAATGTGTTAATGCTCCAAGGTACAATACCGTACATTTGTGATGGCATGATTTCATAAACCCCCCTAAAAAGAGAAATTAAATAAGAAAAATGAAATAAAATTCCTAACTTTTACACCCAATATAGTTTCCTTCAGGGCGTACTTCATGTCTTATTAAAAAAAAACTCAAGTGAGAGATACTGGATCCCCTTTTGGACTTGTAGTGAGGGAGACTAGACGAAAAGCGTTGGCCAACCATAACCTGTGGACTTGTCAATGGGTTTCTTTCTGTTTGTAACACTCAGTGCTGTTGGCTTTCCAATCACTCATAGCCTGCTGATACTGCTGACAAGGCCCCCCCAAACACACACAGATATGCACAACTTCTAGTGACACTAGATGATGACTTGCGGTCGGGTTGCTGTTTTGTTCCTGAACCAAACCAGGAATGGAAATAATATTATTGAGAACATTATTATGCCTTCATTATTCAAAGTGATAGAGCACACAATTAATCAACTTGTCTGCTGTTGTTATGACAGGCACACATAGACACATAGACAAACACACAAAGAGAGAGAGAGAGAGAGAGAGAGAGGGAGAGGGAGAGAGAAAGAGAGAGGGAGGGAAAGACACAGAGAAAGAAAGGGTGGAGAGTGTTGAGTGTTCCCCTTAGTGTGAAGTGTGACAAAAATTAAAAAAGTGCTGAATGCTTCTGCGTCAACTTTGCTTCAACGTAGCTTTCACAATCTCCTGTGTCTGCATAGCTCAGCACCGAGAGTAGCAAAGTCTATAGATTGTCGAGTTTAAATAGAAATGTTTTTGCCTTTTCTTGCTTAGATTTTGTAAGTTATCGAGAGATAAACACAGTATATTTCAATGAAGTAGTTATTGTAAACAGAAAATATGTCTGAGATTATTTGTGTGGTATCTGCCCACCATTTTATGTGTGGTACTGATTGCTGGTGAAGTGCTGATATTAAAATGTTGCTGACAATAGACCCTGTACAACCAGATAAACCCGTTATTTTCATCAAAATATGTCTGAGTGTATTTGCAAAGCTTCAGTCAGTGAACTAGCATGTTGCTACTATCCACAGTAGGCTGTTGAAGCACACCGCCTATCATCAGACAGGGTGAGTTGACCAATAAAATTCTTTGTGGTCTGCCCTGTCTCAACATTTCTTTTGGAGGTGCACATCAGGTGATGACTTAGAGCTTGGGGGAAAGTAAACAGCAACGCTGAGGGCTTTGCAGGGGCTACTCCGTCGATTTGATGCAGAAGCATACATTACTGCTTCATGTCTCTGTGCTCTTTCATGTTATGCAAACACACACACACACACACACACACACAAACAGGCCTGCGCGCACACACACACACACACACACACACACACTAACACACACACACACAAACACGTTCGCGCGCACACACACACGCACACACTCACTAACACACACACACACAAACACGCTCACGCGCACACACACATGCACGCACGCACACACACTCACACACACGCGCACGCACGCACGCACGCACGCACACACACTGTCTCCCTCTGTTTCCCTGTCATGGATCAGAGTGGGCAACTGTGTGCCAGCTGTTAGAGGCCCTGGCAGATTTGGCCCTGTACCACTCCGCTCCACAAAACTGCTCACACACACACACACACACACACACACACACACAGACACAATTTTATTTACAAACACAGTCAAACATTCTCTCTCTCTCTCTCTCTCTCTCTCTCTCCTTCGCTCTCACTCACTCACACACACACACACACACACACACACACACACAAACACTTTTGTACACAACAGAAAATATTAACTGCACATAGATAATTCAGACACACAAACTCACATACACATACAACTGGGTAATGATGTGTTTATGCATGATGGTTTCTTCAGTGATCATTAATGTGGTGCAGGAGTCTGGAGAAAAATGGGGCACACACACACACACACACACACACACACATGCATACAAACACACATACAGACATACAGAACACACAAACACACACACAAATACAGAAGAGAAGAAAACGGAAGAGAGGAGAGGGGAAGAGAAAAAAAGGGAAGAGCTTGACATTTATCTGACATTTATCTCTTAAAGGTGCTCTAAGCGATGCTGGGTAACGTCACTTCTGTTGACTTTCAAACAAAACAGAGAGCTAGCTCGCTACTTCCTCCCCCTCCCTCCCGTGCTGCTCCCGTGCAATCGAAACTCTCCTAAACATGCATCTCGTCTGTGGATTTGCTGGAACAGTTTGTTATGTTTTTATGGGCTAGGTTTGCCCAGGTTGTTTTTGTTGCGATTGTGTTTTTTACAGTGTATTCAGGACACAGACAGCTAGCGGTTGGTTAGGTGATGTTTGCAGTAAGTGACATAAAATGTTTTAGCCCAAAAAACGGCATTGCTTAGAGCACCTTTAATGCAATGATGGGTGGGAGTTATTGTTGAGCGGATGTAAACAGCAGCCCTCTCAGTGACACACACACACACACACACACACACACACAGTTTTGCACACTACAGAAAACATTAAAGGGGAACTTTAGCTTAATTTATTTTAATTTAACAGCTTTGGAGTCATAGTAGTTCGGATTTTATGACCGTTTCCGGATTTAATGGTGGCCGTTTTGCTTCCACCTATAGTGCCTGTGAGCGGAAAAAACACCCTTGCAACTTTGGTCCCGCGAGCCGCCAGCCTCAGAGTCAGAAAGTCTTGCAAGAGTATCAGCTCTCGCAATGTAACAAATTGCTTTACGGCACTATACACATATATGCTAGGCACCGGCTAGAATAAGGTAGTGATGGAGTTTCTCAGACATTCGTCATTGCAGAGCCGGCCAAAAGAAGCAAAAAGCGAGAAAAGCGTTGTCGGGGAGAACAGGGAAAGAAGAAACGGCAGACTGTCCAAGCGAGGAGTGTTGTAAAATATCTACTCTGAAGCTGTAGGGGGAGCTGTGTAGAGAAACCTTTAACCATAGATATTAGAAAGCTAGATACCTCATTGTCCGTCGAGTTGTATTAGGTGGCATACGTGAACGCGACCACCATATTACTGGGGGCAAAACCCTTATTGTGTATGGGCAACACCTGCTGGCAATCAGAGACACCTGTCTGATTTCCAGTCAGAGTCACATGTTTCTCCACTGGCCTCCAGTGATGGTCCCCAATATGGCAGCGCTATTTACGTACATTCTGGGGCCCAATGCGGTATCTAGCTTTCTAATATCTATGCCTTTAACTACACATATATAATTCAAGCACACCCTTGTGTGTGATGGTTTGTTCAGTTTGTTCACATCATTAATGTGGTGTAGGAGTCTGGAGAAGAAATGGGGCACAGTAATTTCAGGAAGACAGCCAGAACAGCTCTCCAGCTCTCTCTCTCTCTGACTGGATCTGCTCCTTGTTATGACCGCCGCGCAGCGAAGGTTTAGTCAGATTTTTTTTTTTTTTTTTTTTTTTTCTTTTTGTTTTTTCTTTTTTTTTCTTTTTTTTTTTTCTTTTTCGCATGCCCAAATTTCCGTCAATGATTCCCGGGACACTGAAAGACCGGGGTACACGAAACTTGGTGGGCATGTAACCCCACATGGATAGCATGGAACCATCGTTTTTCGTTTTGATCTGTTGCCCCCCCGCTGGACTGGACCCCCCGAAAGGAGGGTAGGGCAGACACAGTTTTCTGTGAATATCTCGAAAACCGTAGGGTTTAGGATGACCATTTTTTTTTGTATGTTGATCTCAAGGGGCCATGTCAACCCATTCCATAACCACTCATTTCATGTATAGCGCCACCTAGTTAAACACAAAAAAGTAAAAATGAGGTGTTGTAATTGAAGGTATCTGTGACCTAACATAGTCAAAACTGCACGAAATTGGAAGTGTAGGATCATTATGACACCCTCTGTATGCACACCAAGTTTTGTGGAATTCCGTTCATGGGGGGCCACACAATAAATTAATTTATGTTACTATACACCAACTGGCCTGTAGGTGGCCGGAGACAGTTTTCTGTGAATATCTCGAGAACCGTAGGGCCTAGGAGGTCCACCTTTTTTATGTATGTTGGTCTTAAGGGGGCATGTCAACCCATCCCATTACCACTTATTTCATGTATAGCGCCACCTAGTTAAAAATTAAAAAGCAAAAAATTAGGTGTTTTCATCACAATATCTCTGGCTGACAAGGTCAAAACTGCACGAAATTAAAAGTGTAGGATCATTATGACACCCTCCGAATGCATGCCAAGTTTTGTGTACTTTCGTTCATGGGGGGCCTTACAATAAAATAATTTATGTGTACATTTAGTGACGTACACCAACAAGGATTCCCGGGACACTGAAAGACCGGGGTACACAAAACTTGGTGGGCATGTACCCCCACATGGATAGCATGGAACCGTCATTCTTCGTTTTGATCTGTAGCCCCCCCCCCCCCCCCCCGCTGGACTGGACCCCCCGAAAGGAGGGTAGGGCAGACACAGTTCTCTGTGAATATCTTGAGAACTGTAGGGCCTAGGATGACCAATTTTTTCCGTATGTTTGCCTCCAGGGGTCATGTTAACCCATTCCATGTGCACACATGTGCATAAACAGATACACACGCACACACATACATTTACAGTAATCATACGTATGACACATACTCACACAGTAGACATATGTACGCATGCATGCACATGCACAAACACACATACGCAGGCAAACACACAAGCACGCACATACACACACACACACACACACCCACACACATAAACATAAATTTGTACACGCACACATGCACACAATTCAAGATTTTTTCCCGTCATCTACTCACTGAATTTTTGGTCATTGATACCCGGGACACCGAACCACCGGGGTACATGAAATTTGGTGGGTATGTAGCCCCACTAGACTTTTACGGAAAAATTTCATTTCGTCCCCGGGGACCCCACCAACCCCCTAAAATCTTATGTAGAAGAAGAAACATTCACAAAAAATCCATCCATCCAAAAATGACCTTTGTTTTTGATAGCTGTTGAAAACGGCATGGATCTGACAGAGATGTTTTTGTTTAAAAATACATAAAAAATAAATAAATAAATAACATTATGCTGATACCTTTTGCTTTTCCCAAATACAATGTAGCCTACAGGTGTAAGTGACCTTTCATCAATCCAGTTGCAATGGATGAACTGTGATGAACTGCCCTACTTGTGATTGTTTAGAGATTTTAAAGGTTTAATAACAATGCTACATCTTCTTTGGCTATTCTACAATCTATTCACCTTTTCAGCACCAGTAGGCTACTTTCTGTGCAGCCGCACACACACACTCAGGCATACCAAACAAGCATACACAAAAGTTTCAAGAGTGGGGGATGGAGTAAAATATGGAGACAAATTGAAGTGTGATTTATATTCGCGGAACGGATGTACAGGACTGAGCGGCGGTCATATTTTGTACCGCTATGTGGTACATCTAGTTATTTCAATTCAATGATCAAGATGTACTTCCCCAACCGCCATGCTGTCTTCTGATTACCATTTGTTCTGTCGACTAGGCCTACTCATGAACGCTAAATTCAAGACTTCCTCAGTGGTTCCATGTGGGTGCAATAAGTTGCACAGTGCTCTCTTGTTCCTGTGATAGTTTACAGTGTTTTTAAAAGGCGTCTAAAGGCACATTTGCTCAACATGCACTTAGTTCATTAAACAGTAAAGCACTATAACTTATTATATCATTGATTAAATGGGCATTTGTTTATTAGCCTATTGCTATTGTCCTAATTACAGTCTGACCAATATCTTCATTTGTTACCTGTTCAATTTAAGTGTTATATTGTTATCTATTTATGTTGCTTTGAACAGCAAAGATTAGGATAACGAGCCTCCTTCTGCCAAGCAGGTAGGCCTACAGGGCGTTGCCTAGCAACAAGGGTCAGTAGTACACGTTTTTCGATATTTTGTGGAATTATAGGCTACTTATTTTCATTGAATGCCAATGTCGTGAGTCATGTACAACGTGATCTCACGAGATGGCGTAAAATAGCACGCCACTTTTAAAACAATTTAGCTACGCCTTTCAGTCTTTTCACGCCCATTGTGTATCAATGACAGCCTGTTACCGTGTCATTTGACGAACTAGTAAAAAAATATCAACCCAGCTTCCATTCAGCTTGAAGGGAAATTTCAAGGTAAGACGTCAATCGTTTGTAATGATTACAATTACATTGTACTAGCCTATATTTCATCATATTTCCATTTTCTCCCCCATAATTTTGCAAAATTGTAAGATTAGTATCGTTAGGTTTGTTAATACTGTCGTTAGGTTTGTTAGCCTCTAGTATTCATTATATACTATTCGTTGTTTGGTGTATCAGCTAAAGTTAGGAAACTTAACTGTTAGCCTATTAATGCTTGCTTGCAAATAACCTAACGATACCCTACAACACACATAATTAGTAATGTTGAAGTTGTTGAATAGCATGATCTATATAGGCTAATCTATAGATTGTATACATATCCTAATAAAGTGCCATTATAGGCGGTAGGTTAAGGTGTTGTAATAGTAACTTTGTTAGCAATACCCATGGTAAGGCTATTAGATAGCATGCTTTTTAGCATGCTTGTCCAAAATAGGCAGTAATACAATAATAACGTTTTCCTGATGTCCCAATTCAACTTAATTAATAGCAGCTGTTAATTGGGACCCCCCCCCAATTACACTCAAAGATCAACTAGCTCTGCTGGTGGGAAACGCATGGGACTCATAGCGCTGCCGCTGTCCTATTGCGTGCAGAGGGAATTTGAAAGACAACTGATTTATCCCGCCCCTCGGACTGAGCACTGTGAACGGTGAGTGCCCAGACCCTACATTTTAATGTCAGGCTAACACTTATACATATCAGTACCAATATTCCTACTGCTCTTATAATGTTATGCCATCACACTGTAGACTATACTCCATAGTCAACTGTACTATCTATACTGTTATTACTGCATAGACACTTATGTTACTACTGCTATAATATTACTGTTAATATACTGCACATACATACCAATGCCCCCCAACACCCTCACACACATTTTATGAGCATAAAGCACACCAGGAGCACACACACATGATGGGTTGTTGGCAGCCATTGGGGCTATGTGCCTTGCTCAAAGGCATCTCAGCTGTGGTGCAGTGAGAGTGCTTTTCAGTCACTTCCCCCACATTTTTTACACCAGGAATTGACTGAACCCCCACCCTCTAATTTCAATGGTTTACTTATCTGGGTGGTTCTAAAAATGGCAAGCCCTGTAAAAAGTTATATTAATATAAAGAGAATGAACCATATTGTGGTGTGGTGGTGAATTAGCCAATGTACTATATTATGGTGTGGTTTATGATTATGGCCACGTAAAGCAAACACTTTGACCTGCATTCAACTGATATGTGCCCATGGTTTACAGCTAAGTTGCAGAGCAGGAAGAAAACCATGCTGGTTATTCCTTTCACACAGACACTCTCATGACAACTGTCATGTTTTCAACTTGCTGAAAATCACACATCACATCACATTGCCTCCTAATCATTTGTTATTGTGCTTTATGAAACAACTGTTTGTCTTGCAACTCTTCAGGTGAAAAAACTGAAGACCCTGGGGATGAGGCCCCTACTTCTCACCGGGGCCTATTCGAATACTAGCCAGGTCTGGGGGACAGAATGTGTGTTCCCCTATGACCTCCCAGACCTGGCTAAGAACATTATTAAACAGATTCAGTTTCTGTATAGAAACCTGTTAGAGGGTATGTTTTTTTTTTATCTGTCACTTGTCCAACATTTATCAGCACACCCTAGCTTTACATATTGTTTTTTTCTTGGCGATCAATAAAGTATCTATCTATCTATCTATCTATCTATCTATCTATCTATCTATCTTCTTTAAAATATGAAAGGATGGACTCCACCAGGAGAGGAACCAGCAAAAAAAAAAAAGAAAAAAAACAGACAGACGTAAGAAAATGTATTTTGTATACATTTTGTGTAATAATTAACTGTTAATTAGGTGCTCAAATACATTCTGTGTATTTTAACACAAGAAACAATGTTTAATAGATACTGTGGCAAACAAACATTGACTTAACATCATTGTAATTTATTTCAATAAGAGATGGGAGAGAGAGGGGCTGTGACAGGTGAGGAGGCAGCCGAGGAGAGTGCCGTGGAGGCAGAGGAAGTAGCCATGGATGCAGGGGAGCCAGAGGGGGCAGGAGAGCGAGAGGAGGCAGAGGAGAGAGAGGAGGCAGAAGAGAGAGAGGAGAGTGCCGTGGAGGCAGCCATGGAGGCAGGAGAGGAAGGGGCTGCAACTGCCACGGTAGTAATCATCACTATGACATTGTATGATGTGAAAGACCTTATGTAATCCAAAATTACTTTAAGTGGTGTTACAGTTTTTACAGTTTTTCTCAGTCACTTTGGTGCATTTCTCAGGTTGGAAATTGAATTGAATTCTCAAAACTATTAGTTCAACCATCACATCATGTCGTCACATGTGTACATCGTAACGCTAAGTGAGCACCCAGTATGTCTTCAGCATGGTATCAAAATCTGTTTGAAGATAGACCACTTGGGAAAAGAGATGGGTGGGGACCAAACAACATTTTTCTGTAAAAGTCTAGTGGGGCTACCAAGTTTCATATGCCCTGTTGTTCAGGGCCCGTATTCACAAAGCATTTTATCTTACAACTAGGAGTACTCCTAAATCACAATAAAAGATTTTAGCTAGTTTTCTCAAAGCCTTTCAAACCTACTCTTAGTATGGCCTGGAAAATCCAGACCCTGATAATCTAGAAAGATTGAGGGTCTGGCAAAGAGCAATGTAATGGCCCAACTCGAGGAGCGGCAACAAGCATGCATTTAAAAATCTCACTGCACGTAATTGGATAACACTAGACCATGTTTATGTTACATTGGTGCCGTGACCCGGATCGGGAGTGAGGTTTAGGTGGGTGAGTGTAACGGATGCCAGCTAGCTTAGCTGTGCTTGTGGAACGTTGGTAAACCTCACTCCCCGACGCCTCAAGAGTGCTGCTGGCAACTCAATTGTTAGCACGTTCGCCTCCCGATCCGAGGTACTGCTGTTCATGGGTTCGAGTCTGGGCGTGTGCAGGACTGAATCGCGCAGGTTCAACACAACGCAGGTTACATTTACTCTGAATGATTTCGGACTTTGACGCAATCGGATAACACTACGACCAATGTGTACTGTCCTCCAACGTTGCAGCGCTGTCATCAGTTTAGCTGGTTCCCCGGAATGCAAGGGGGAAAAGTGACGTGCATCATTGCTCTTTGCCAGAGTGTCTCGCAGAGACAATTCCATTGTGCTCTTCCGAGAACTCTGGATTTCCGGGGTACTCTTAGTAAGGAAAAACGACAACTCTTAAACTAAGAGTGAGTCTTCGTTGCTATGGATGATGTCATTACTCATGCATAAGCTTGACTGAAGTGACCACCTATCAAACCAATTAAGGTGGTCACTTCAGTCAAGCTCGTGCATGAGTAATGACGTCATCCATAGCAGCGAAGACTGGTCGGCTATTCCACGTGACAGAACAACTCTATATTTGTTATAGCCTGGCTAGCGCCACCACTTCTCAATGAGACGTGGTCTGGGAACCAAACGTTCATTTTTTCGTATTTGAAAAAAATGCCCAGATCCGTTTATTGGGTGCCACGGATGTCTATCAAATGCGTCTGTGCATAGCTCATCATCGTCTTGCTTTCCCCCCTGTTCTGTGATTGGTTCCCTATCTCAGGCGAAAATTTGCTCCATGGTCTCCAGGCTGCCTTAGCAGCGTGAATCAAATCGCGCGCAAGGCAGCATGGGAACACCCAGGCTATATTTGTTAGGGATGTCACACATGAAACAATGCTGCAGAAACACGAAAAAATGACTTTGATATGAGTAGGCTATCATATGAGTTCCTGTTGATATGTAGTGCATGATGGAAATAATTTAAAGGAATCTAGTAGCAGTCTTGTAAATAGTGACCCTGCATGATCCCTAGTTGTTGCAAAATCATAGTCTGTGACTCAACAACTCTATCAGTAGTCTTTAGATGGGAGAAGGTCTGAGACTAGTCTTTCAAAAATCTTTTCCAAATCTTTGCTAAGTCTGTCAGTGTAAGGAGGGCTTTAAGAGTACTCTTAGTGGTAAGATAAAAGGCTTTGTGAATACGGCACCTGCATGGTTCAGCACAACACCATGGTTCACCTGCAAAAGCTTATATCTCTCCCAAAACAGTTCACTCGTGTCAAAACTAGGGCTGTCAAAATAACTGATTAATTTTGATTAATTAATTTGAGAAAAAATAACTGATTAAAAAAAAATAACGCAGATTAATCAATTCCGTATGACCTTTGACCCTGAGCCAGTGTAGTCAGTAACCATTAGACTGTAAAATGAAGGAGAGAGAAGAAAATGTGCTGACTAGATCATTGATTGGAACATTTACTTTTAAACAACGGCCTGATGGTGTTGATAAAAATAAAGTGTTGATTAAAATAAAGTCCTCTGCAATGTCTGCAGCAAGGAATTTGCATATCACCGGAGTTCATCAACTTTAAAGTCGCACATCAATGCAAAGAAATAGTGTTGACATTAAGGGAAGTGTTCATTTATTTTCATTGTGTCCCCTAGGATATGTGTCTATATCTGTTTTTATGTGTGGCCTGAAATACCTTGTATGTGAAAAACAACTTCTTCCCGAAGCACTTTTGAATTTATTTCCTCAGCATATTAGATCATATCATAGATTATTATGGCCATTATTAAAATAATAATAAAAGAGTTTTTGAACTTTAATGTCACTAATGCTGATTATTCAATGATTTATTTGAATTTAAAATACTTTCACAACAAAAATGATATATGCGATTAATTTAGATTAATTAATCACAGAGTATGTCATTAATTAGATTATTTTTTTTAATTGATTGACAGCTTTAGTCAAAACTAAATGTCTTTCTCATATAAATAGTCATTGCCCCCGCCCCCAAAATGTATCGCCCTTTTGGTATTGTGTAAGCACTGCAAGTCAAAATGTTTAGATGTTTTGTCACTATGGCAGAGGACCATTGAAAAATTCCTCATGTCCACCTCTCAGTCTTAGCCCAGTCCTTCATTGACAATGGTTACTGTAGTCATTTCTTGTCTAGCTACCACAATATAATTGTGTATAAAAACGGAAAAAGACAAAAAAAATAAGATTTTACGGTAAGAGTAGAGAAATGAGGAACTGCTTTTTTGATGTGCACAAGTGACACAATGATGTGAAGATTGAACAGTTAGTTTTGAGAATTTCAATTCTGATCTGAGAAATATACCAAAGCGAAACTGTAAAAAGAAAATGTAGTGCAATATAGTGCAATATAAACACATAAACAAAAAACAAGGAAAATTATATGTAGCCTACAGTGCTGTATAAAAAGATATATATATATATATATATATATATATATATATATATATATATGTGTGTGTGGTATTCATTGTATTATGTTCTTGGCTAATTTTGACAATTGATCAGAATATTGTGCATGTCATAACTTGTACAATCAAATTATGCTGATATGATTTGGAGAGAACAATCATTAGACTGAGAATCAACAATCAGTTTAGACCAACAAGATCTATTCACTTTGAAATTGTGCTATATGGAGGCTACCTGTCATTAATCATTTGCAAAGATATACTGAGACATTGAGACATGTACTAAGAGTAAGACATTTGCAATTTGAAGAAATGAATGAGAAATTCAATTTTGTTATGAACAATTGCCAATTAGTTTGGAGGTTTGTCTGTGTTATTTTGACAATGTAATTTCTGTATCAAGAAATGAGCCAAACCAATGGAGAAAAACTAATATGTGTATTAGTTAGTATTAATTGGAAAGACGTGCAAAAGAGGTGAATTACCTGGTTTCATTAACTGACTACACTACGATACGAAGATTGGTTTGTCTGCCTTATTTCACAAGCTATATGTTGGTCATGCATTTGAAATACTATTATTTCAATCTGTTTATCATGGTTGGAAATAATGTAGCTTAATTGATGTTGTTTACACGTTTTTGTAGAATATGTTTTAGAATAAGTGACGATAGCCTACTTTGGAGTACACTCCTGTCTGCTTGTATGTTCTCATCTACTCCTCATATACCTAATTCTTTCCAAATCAAGCACTTAATGTATGAACGGAAGACTAAGTAAACTAAGATGGACTAAGTGGACTAAGATTGAATAGATCGAACAGAAATTACACAACTAGGCTTATGTGATTTAAGTTTAGATACCGTACCATAGCCTAAGGGGCCTTAGGAGTTTTAGCAATTTAGGAGTACTGTTAGCAGTAAGATAAAATGACTTACTGAACGTGGCATATGAACAGCTGCAAGCAGGCTATTACACAACACCTACTTCACAGCCCAGCCATGACTTGCTCCCAAAATGTATAGGCTAAGACTTTTACATTTAACATTTTTTGCTGATGTGTCTCTCATAGTTGACTGTCCTTTGTCTTCTAGGTCCACCAGTTACTTATTGTTGGCCAGAGACACATGAAATCAAGTGTGTATACTTTTTTGTACATATTTATCTACAGACATTCTCTTTAAAAGCAAGGGGTTCATAAGGGCTTCATTTGCCCTGTAATGAGTCATTTAACCATATACCGACTTACGAAGATGAGTACAGTAATTAACACGAAAACGTTGCCTGGTGTCCCTTTAAAGGAGAATTCCGGTGTGATATTGACCTAAAGTGTATTGAAACATGATACCGAGTGTGAACGTATGTCTCATAGCCCATCTCGGCTTGTCCCCTGCACTCCAAAATCTGGCGCTAGTTAGCCGATGCTACCAACAGCTTTTTCAATAGTGGTGCTTCGGCATCGGGCTAGCCATGCAAATAAATCACTGTTTTACACCCATTTACGAGGCTCAATGTATCTCCACACTTCATTGGTAGACTTCCGAGGGCCCTGACATTTAAAACGAGACATTGAGAACTTTGAAAAAGCACTGGTAGTTTACTTACAAGACGATTTATACAGACAGTACCTTCACAAAGTTTAGCGTTTGCAGCCATCTTGAATTTAGTCACGATAAGTCGAGCAACGAGTAAGAATGAACAGGTATGATAAGGGATCAGATTCCAAAAATAATTCAGTGGAAATGCATGGATTCCAGTTGCTGCTACTGGAAGAAACTGGAATCCATGCATTTCCACTGAATTATTTTTATCTATGAGACATACGTTCACACTCGGTATCATGTTTCAATACACTTTAGGTCAATATCACACCGGAATTCTCCTTTAACATTAACATTTTTCATAACTCCATGTAGGACGTTTCTGTACATACATGTAAATGTAAGCACTGTGGCAGTAGTAATGCAATATTTAGAAAATGTAGGCTACTCTTGTACTCTTGATATTCAAGTACTTTTAAAAACAAGTACTTCAGTACTTTTACTTAAGTAGAGATCTGACTGTTGTACTTTTACTTGTACTTGAGTAAAATTTAGCAAAGGGTATCTGTACTTTTACTCAAGTAATGAAGCTGTGTACTCTGTCCGCCTCTGTCTCTACATGTAGCTACAATGACACTTGTTAACACATATCTGTTTACTATTCATTTTCAGAGTGCAATGTCCATACCAAATTGTACGTTTTTCCAATCAAAAAACTGGGCAAAGAAAGGACTAGAAAGGTTAGTTTACAAGCAGAATAAGGGGACTTCAGATCACCTAAAATGGAAATGCAAAGCAACTCAACTTCTACTAGAGTATACAGACATTAGCCCAGACTACACAAGCTATTCCGACGTACTAGGGATGGCCAAGAAATGACAAAAAAGTCGCACTATCTCATCATTAGGTACATTCGGACCCAATGGTTCTAAGAACATAGTTGCACTTATTACTAACTGGATAATTAGAAATGATTTCCTCCTGGTAGCTGATGAAACAAAGCATATGCCATAGTCTGACATGTGTAAACCAGTGGTGTAGATGACGCCGCAGGTTTTTATTTAAAAGAGAGAATGGCTACTAAAATATAATAAATATTATTTTATTGCATTTGTATTAGTTGTTAAGAGTAGAAACATATTTGGTTGGTCTTAACGTAAGTTTACAACCGGGAGTAAAAGAAAAAATATTTGGGTCGTATTTTCAAGGATGGCCCTAGTAGCCCAATCATTACATGAACATGAATGAATGAAACGGACAGCATTTAGTTACTAGCTACTGAAGTGTATTGACTAGAAGTGCATGGTATACCAAGGCATAGAAAAAGAATCAGCATTGTTAATAAAATATGTTCTCAAATTTAAGCAGAAGCTGCATTATTTTTACAGATATTTTTAAATGCTGCTTTGGCATGCACATCAGTCAAGATAAAAGACTCCACCCCAAAGTATGGGCACAAACAGTTATAGGAACATATAGCGGTCAGAGGAACTCTTTAATTCCCCAGTTCCATGCTGTCCGAATGCACAAAAATGGGTTCTAGGAACTGTCAAGTTCCTACAATGTGAAAGGGCTTATTCAGTAGTGATGTAGTTTACACAAACAAGTCAGCAATTGCTATTGCTGAAGTGAAAAAGGCACCAAAGTGACTGACAAAAAGTATAATGTGTTTCTCTTCACAGGGAGTAGCAGAGGTCCAGGTATTTTGGAGTCCTTGTCCAGCATGGTGAGTTTTTATTTAATTAGAAAGGTGGAGCCTTTAACTGGAACATTGCATTTAAAAGCATTTGTAATGTCACCATATCCAAATGTGGTCTTTGTGATAACTTTCTTAATGAAAATAGAAAAACATGGCTTTGTTTCATTACATGGCTGTACTATTCATACTACACTCAGGTATGAGTTACTTACTTTCAAAGTGATTCTGTGTTGTCAATGTAACCTAATTGTGTTTAATTTTCTTTCAGTGGCAAAACCTGGCCCTCATCTTGGGAACCCACAGGACATGTGCAATTTAGAACATAGACACACATGCACACACACACTTGACCACAACAGGAGCTGGTGGTTCCACCATACACAGACACACAAACATACACATATTAATAAATTCTAGAAGCTACATTTATTGTCTTTTTGAATAATGCTTTTGGGAAATGTTATCCTGTTGTCCTAATGTATGTTACATGACATCTACAAGTGACAGGCTTTCAGAAAATATATGGTTTGGATAGGTGAAATTGCTTTGCCTTTAAATTGGAGCTCAAAATGTATCTATGTGTACCTCGTTCGCCAATATGCATAATAGAACCATGTATACATTTAGGTCCTCCAAAGTTTGCATGAAGGTGGGGTATGACCTAATGTATGTTAAATGGCCTCTACAAGTGACAGGCTTTCAGAAAATATATGGTTTGGATAGGTGAAATTGCTTTGCCATCATATGTGTGGCTTGAGGGGGCAGCCGTGGCCTACTGGTTAGGGCCTCAGGCGTGTAACCGAATGCCCACCTTGTTTGTCCACTTCCTGAAGAGGCTGAAGCATGCTGACCTTGACACCTTAGTTCTTGCTTCCATGTACAGCTGTGGTGTACTGTGGTGTACTGCAGCAAGTGGTTAAAACGGTACAGAGTATTGGCAGCAACCTACCCATTGTCAATAACCTTTACATCAGTAGATACAGATAAGGCTTTCTACAGGTATTTTGCATCATGAAGAATTCCACCCTACCTGCTAATGGACTGAATGCCCCTCCCTGTACAGAGTATCAGGACTAGAACCACCTGTCTAAGGAACAGTGAGGCTGATAAACTCACCACACATAAAGATAACTGTTACACTAACTGCTGCTATTAGCATGATATAAGTACCACACTGAGTTATTGCTGCTATTTTTCTATACTGTAGGCTTCAGCAATACTGCTATTTTTGCACTTAGATTAACATTTCTATAATCACATTAAAAACAAACTGATTACCGTTGTTTTTGCATTTAAAGGTGCCATGTGTAAGAATTGAGGTGAAAATGTCCAAAAAATGAGCTACACGCATCAAAAAAATGAGAAGAAATAAGGGAGATGATGACATTCAAAAAATGACAAGGTATAGTGCTGCAGAGATATCAACCTGAATTAGCATGCTAAATTACTAGCCACAGCCCGACAGGTGTCATAATACCAGTTTCGGCCATGGGAGGCGGTATGCGGGCAACATAACCACCAGCCAAACTGCAATACACGTTTCTCGGTTGTTACTCTAGGGTAGACCAACTCACTTTCTGGAGGTATACTGCCCCTATCTTGTATGTAATGTGGTGTATGAATTGATTTTTTTGGCTGACATTACACATGGCACCTTTAAGGGTGATTTTTTTTTAAATATCAGAATAAAATAATACAGAAAATATCTCAAATGTCTCACAGCAGCAGCAAACTAGTTTATTCCCCTAAATCAATTAGTGCCGCATGTTATTAGTTGAAAATTACGGTAACACTTTACTTGACGGGTGAGTTCATAACACATTCATAGCAGCTGTCATAAACTGCACATAAAGCATTCATGAACTTTTGTGCATCCAAAACTGTCAGAAAATGCAGCCGAATGGCTGTGTGGATGGTACTTTGCAGGGCTGTCGCATAGGTCAAAACTGACCAGCAGGGCAACTAATGATTAATTTCATTGTTAATTTATGATCAATTGATTCATCAATTGTCACAGCTCTACATAGTGGGAGGCATAGTGGTAGTAATCAAGAGATCAGACAGTGGCTGACAAAACAAACACAAAGATTTAGCACACTAAATAGTTGCTATAATATCATTATTGATTATGTTAAAGCAAGATATGGTAGTCATCACAATATGAAGATAGAGCTCATACAAGATTTTTTTTTTTTTTAGTAAAAAGTAAAAGTTATGACACCATCGCTCAGACCAGTACAAACACCTATACCCCTTAACAAAGAAGGTACAGAGAGAAGTACATACATAGTTCCCCAGAAGTGGTTGTGCCTTACCAAATAAAACTGACAAATTCACTGTAATTAATCTGTAATTAATGTTCTGTGTTGCCTTCTTGTGTATAATAAAGTGTATGTTTCCCACCTGCCATCTGTATTGCTCATATATATATGTATATTTACCAGGGATAACACCAGGATAACTGCATTTTCTGACAGTTTTGGATACACAAAAGTTCATGGATCAAACCAAGCACCTCATAACATCTATATTGTGCTTTTATCTGATATATGCAAGTGTTTTGATATGAAATAAACATGATTTGCATGACATCACCCTGCTGGTCAGTTTTGACAACCGCGACAGCCCTGCAAAGTACCATCCACACAGCCATTCGGCTGCAATTTCTGACAGTTTTGGATGCACACCAAGTTGGGTTGATGATGCCATCCCAAACCCTCAAAAGCTTCCTCTGCCTTTAAGTCCATGTGAAATGTTTTTTGCCAAAGTTGAAACCATTGCTTTACGTTCTCATCATGTCATGCTCATCCAAATGTAGGCTACGCATGGTCATATTTTGCCCAGTTGAGGAAAAATGAAAATATTCAGAGGATGAAATAAAATAGCATATGTTGTTCATCCGGATGTAAGGAAGCATCTCCAAGAATTTTAAATGCCCCAGGTACCCCTGTTACCTCAGTAGCGCCCCTCAAAGGTGTAAAAATGTAATATTTTGAGTTGCCAGAATTGTGGAACCACTGGTCAGATTTGTCTGAAATTTGGTATGCTTATTACTTAAGATATGTGTTATAAATAATGTTTCTGTCATTTGTGTACCTCATGTGCAAAAATGGGAAAATTACATTTATTTTAAAATATTACAAATGTTGCAAGCTTTTGACTTATAGTCAAGCAGGTGATACATTTTAATAATTCAACATGTTTCTCATGTTATGTATAAACATATTTTTGTAATTTTGAAATTATAGCTATTTCTGTAATTAGACTACATGCCCCATGATGTGTAGTGTTCATTTCAACACTGCTTTATAACAATGGTGCCGAATTTGTAGTTCATTAAAACGGTTTTGTATTAAAACATAAACAAAATATTGTTAGGATGCAAAAAACTGGCACAGACGACTTTTGCTGGGTATAATATGTATAGAAATACTTAAAGCAAGTTGGTACATGACTCACGACATTGGCATTCAATGAAAATAAGTAGCCTATAATTCCACAAAATATCGAAAAACGTGTACTACTGACCCTTGTTGCTAGGCAACGCCCTGTAGGCCTACCTGCTTGGCTGAAGAATAAGGAGGCTCGTTATCCTAATCTTTGCTGTTCAAAGCAACATAAATACATAACAATATAACACTTAAATTGAACAGGTAACAAATGAAGATGTTGGTCAGACTGTAATTAGGACAATAGCAATAGGCTAATAAACAAATGCCCATTCAATCAATGATATAATTGTCATACAAGTTATAGTGTTTTACTGCTTAACGGACTAAGTGCATGGAGGGGGTGAGGGGGGTGAGAGGCGCAGCAGGTGTTTCTGCTGCTGCTGGTGTTGCTGGTGCTGGTGAGGGGGGTGAGAGGCGCAGCAGGTGTTTCTGCTGCTGCTGGTGTTGCTGGTGCTGGTGAGGGGGGTGATGGTGGTGCCTCAACAGACTGCTGCAGCTCAACAGATTAAAGGAAAAGCGCATTATTGTTAGATATGTACAAATCTGTTTTAGTCTGTAAAACACACTGGTATGCAAAAGGTTTTAGACAGGTTCATACAATTGTATATATACCTGGAGATTGTAATACGTATTGTATGAGCGTACCACCTGCCTCAGCTTTTCAGCAGTGAAAGCTTTACGCCCTTCACCTTTTCCTTTAAAAAATTGTGTATCAAAATGACCATAGTGAGGAACAAAGTTAAAGTCAAATCATGTTGCAACAGCTGTGTGCATGCAGTTGAAACTGTAATAGCTGGTTATTCAATATTAACATACCGTCACTGACTGAGGCAAAGGGCAACTCCTCTGGGCCACCAAGGCGGCCTGTGTTGTGGCAGATATTCAGGCCGAGACAAACCCTGACTCAGTGCTGAGATACAGTAGAAGGGTGTTAAAGTGTAATCAGATTCAGTAGTCTGCATCATTTTGATCTTTAAATAAGGAAATTGAAAACATAGAATGCCAGTCATACCATGTTCTTTTATCAGACGGCCAATTGCCATCCGGCAATGTGTGCCACTGATATATCAGGGTCAATGTATGGCCTCTCACCCCCCAAAGCATCTGTAAGACAGTACGCTCAGTGTCATTAAAAACAAATGTTAAGGTTCCTTTTCTGAACTTCAAGAAAGGATTGACACAAAAACAAACCTTAACACCACTTTCATTTATACATACCACTTGACACACCCCTATTAGTGTACATGTTCAGCAGCTCAGCCTTCCTGTCCAAAAGGCCTCAAGATACTTTGGCACCCTAAATGAACCGTAACCGAACCCCCCCCCCCCCCCTTAAAATCCATTATAAATTAGGTTTGTGTTGCCATGTCAATACAATTTTTATCAAAACTCAGGGCCAGATTGTGACCATACTAAAAGAATTGTTTTTCCATTGAATGTCATCTTCGATAGATCTAATCTAGAGGCGATTGCTCTAAGACTACAGGGGAAGCGCAGCCTCCTCTAAAATATCACGGGAAATTGCATCAAATAACACTATAACATTAGCTTCTAGCCTACTATATTCCAACTAGAACATGCTGAAAAATTGTTCATCTTCATGGCTAGTTTGTTCAGCAGTAAGGTTTTGCCGGTCATTTATCGTGATTTCGCACCCATAATACATTGCTGTGACGACACAATCCATCAAAAAACCATGCAAAAAACCCATAGACGCTCGGCTTCACTGGACTTTTAATGGCACTACAGAGTGGGCTGATCTCAGTGCAGAAAAGCTACACGTTTATTGGACAAGCGCAGTGGGATGGCCCGGACGCCGAGCTTCTGTATGATGATTGGAGGAACCGTCATAGAGGCTGGACACCGTTAGGTAGCGTGCTATGTAACGGTGTAGGCTACATTATGCCATGTCTGCCATGCCAACTCTAGCCTACTGTTTGGCCTATTCTGGGTTTTGGGATAATCTTTGCCCTCAAAGAACAATATAGCACCTTAATAATATTAATTTAATAATTGACCATTTTTATCAGAGCTTCCCCTGTTCCAAAAAGCAGCAATCGCCACTGATCTAATCATTGAAATGTTGTTGAATAAATATTACATATACCTGTGAAATTGAAGGTGGGTGACTCACTGCTTAAGTCAACCCATACGGCAAAAGCCAGCCTCACCACTGCACCAATTCTTCATCTGAAAACAATATAAAAAAGATTATACTTTCCCTCTCTTTTAAAAGCAGCCTCCCTCCCTTTCTTTCTTAGCCTGGGTGTTCCCATGCTGCCTTGCGCGCAATTTGATTCACGCTGCTAAGGCAGCCTGGAGACCATGGAGCAAATTTTCGCCTGAGATAGGGAACCAATCACAGAACAGGGGGGAAAGCAAGACGATGATGAGCTATGCACAGACGCATTTGATAGACATCCGTGGCACCCAATAAACGGATCTGGGCATTTTTTTCAAATACGAGAAAATGAACATTTGGTTCCCAGACCACGTCTCATTGAGAAGTGGTGGCGCTAGCCAGGCTATTTCTTTCTTCACTGTACCCAATATTAGCGGGTGCACATCTTTACCGTCTAGCTCTCCAAAGTCACCAACTTTAACATTACAGCTACACTGTCAGGCTAAAAAATACCCTGCCACTGATTGAACTCCACGAGGCCCGGCTGGCCCTCCTTCTCTTTTGCACCACCGTCCTCTGTCTCTTCAAACCTTTAATTATGAAGAAAATGATTTAATATTTAACATGAATTGAGACATGTCCCACTGTATATATTCTAAAAGCCTGACCTACTTTCCTGCAGACTTTTGCATATCATACGATCAGTTGTAGGTGTGATTTAACATACAATAGGACATGTCCCACTTTCCTGCAAACTTTGGAGGATATAAATCTATACATGGCTGATGTGATTTAAGCTATAATAAGTTATATTCCTCCCTTCTGTGTGATTAATAAAACCATATGCCAGGATGACATCACTGTTCAGAGTGACGTGACGAGCGCAGGTAGTTTTTAGTGCTTAATAAAACCATATGCCAGAATGAGATTAAGCAAACATAAGGGTGGAATATACTGTAGGTTAGACATGTCTCACCTTGACGAGGCAAAGGAGCAGCACTGCATACGAGAGATCCCTCTTGAACTTCTGCAGGATGTAAAGGTAAAACTGTGCTGGTGGTGTTGCTAGGGTAGATATGGTGGTTGCTATGCAAAATAACACGGTTGCTATGGTGGTTGTTAGGGTAAGCATGTTGGTTGCTATGGTGTTTGCTAGCTTGACATTATTCAAGTGGTTGCTAGGGTAATTAAGATGGTTGCTAGGGTGTTGCTAGGGTACATATGGTGGTTGCTATGCAAAATAACAAAGCAGTGGAATTGCTAACGTTTAGCCATTTTTACATTTTTAGCCAAAAAACACACTTATGTTGATCCGATAAGTATGAAATCAGAATATGTTGAACAACGGGACATCACAAACAAGCCAGGCTCAGTTTGGAGTCGGTGGATTATTCCCGGAAGAAGATAAACGGTTCGAAACGTACAAGGTTTCTCTCTTCTGGCGCGGTAACGCTAGGTGCTAGAGGGATGGGACCAAGAGGCACGGCACAGCCTTGAGGCCTCTGGCAACTGTTCCAAAGGTGGGATCTCTGAGACACCCACAAAAAAAACTGTGAAGGAAAAACATAAAAAAAGTTGACCACTCCCTCTTTAGAGGTGGAGTTTTGGGTGAAATTCAAGTCAGACCTTCAGCACATGACCCACATGGAGTGTGCAAAGTTTCATCCCTCTAGCTGTAACGCAAAGCATTGTGTCTCCATTTTTCAATTTTTAGCCAAAAAACACACATATGTTGGTCAGGTCAGTAATGGCGTTGCTATGGTGGTTACTCTGGTCATATTATGGTGGTTGCTAGGTTGTTGCTAGGGTAATTTGAATGGTTGCTATAGTGTTGCTAGGGTAGATATGGTGGTTGCTATGCAAAATAACATGGTTGCTATGGTGGTTGTTAGGGTAAGCATGTTGGTTGCTATGGTGGTTGCTAGCTTGAAGGTGGGCCATGTGTTAATGTATGTTAACTCACATGTATAAGTGACAGGCTTTCAGAAAAAATATGGTTTGCATGGCTGAAACTGCTTTGCCTTTATGTTGGAGCTCAAAAAAAAAATTGAGTGAGTGAGTTAACATACATTAGCACATGGTCCACCTTCCTGCAAACTTTGGAGGACATAAATGTATACATGGCTCTATTTTGTATATTGGCGAATGAATGGGGCATATGATTTTGAGCTCCAACACAAAGGCAAAGCAGTTGCAGCCATGAAAACTATGTATTTTCTGTCAGCTCATGAGAATACTTGAGATGTTTAAAATTGTCAGGGCTATGCACGATCTTAGCCTACTGTACAAAGGCCAATTTTGTCTTGTGGGTCTAATTTCTCATGGACGTTCACTACAATTTCCAAGTAGCTTTCCCAACACTGATGTTATGGTATCAATCTGAAAGGTAAAACCATCAAATTTTACTTAATGGCCTTGCCTAGCCTGGATTTGCCTAGCCTAGATTTTATTCACGCTGCTAGGCAGCCTGGATTCCATGGACCTAATTGTCACCTCAACGAAGGAACCAATCACAGAACGGAGGGGGACGATGACGACACACCGAAGCTGTTATGAGATGTACAAATGTATCAGCTGTACAATTGTTTAGAATATGGGCCTATGTACGCCATATAATAGGAAGGTGTGACATGTCTTAATTCATATTAATTGACATCTACAGGATAGGTGTAACAGCGTTGATTCC
>NC_055958.1:28586315-28606315 GCF_018492685.1 Alosa sapidissima | reverse complement strand
AATGGAAAAGTTAGCTGGACAAATGAAAGAAAACGAGAAGGATTCAGTGGATTCAAGCATATCGTCATATTTTAGAACCTTCAAAATGTAGAAAACTGATGCAACTGAGATGGAGGACAACTGCACGTAGAGTAGAACGTAGGCCTATTGTCCGAAGGAACTTACATTAAATGAGGAGATATTTGCTGAATGTCACAAAAAGTGTTACAGAAATTGCTTGGCATCGCTTATTCAATGGATCTCTACCGAAACACCTGTTGTTTGCGGAGGACGAACGAGAAAGCACTCGTTTGATAAATCAGCCAGTAGGCTAGGCCTAGTAGACAAATAACTTTCAGAAATAATCTGTAGGCTACTGCAAAAACGAATGTTGGTGGGTATTTAAACTATCCAGCGGGTGTTTTAACAGCTGCAAGAAATAGAAGCTCCATGGTCTTTATGTTCTGGTTCGTAAATTATTTTCATAAAACTTCAAGTTGCCCTATAACTTTACTCTCCAAACTCTTCACTGCACTGTAGCCGATTAACTGACAGTATGATAGTAGGCTATTTATTTTCTGTAGGCTTATAAACACATTTATTTTTTCAACTTTTGCAATATTACGCACTTGGCTACTAAACACAAATCAGCAGGAGAGAGAATGCACGTAGCCTACGCAGCGTGTAGCGCAATGTGTAGGCTATTTGGTTACCAACTAACACTGTTAGCCAATTCACTAACTTAAGACTTCAGTGCCATCATATACAACGTTTTTTTACACAACAAATACAGAAAGGATGGAGGCAGCAAAAGTAGAGGAGTCATTTCAGGTGGGGCAAGAACAAGGTGAATTTGTATGCTTGTCAAAACGTAGTCCTACCCTGCATTAGAGGAGCTGATCATCATACCAAGCACTCGCTGTTTAAAGTCATACACCACGGTACACTACAACTAAAATGTAACAAAGGTGGCAAAATGAATATCTTATTAGCCATGACATTACTAGGCTATGAATCGTTCGTTCGTTCATTTTTTATTTTTTATTTTTTTTGGGGGGGGGGGGGGGGGGTTACAAACTTATTCAAAATCATCCCCCCCTCTGGTTTTTACACAAATCGCACCCTGGGTGTATGTGTGTGTGTGCGCTTGTGTGCTTGCCTGTGTGAGTCTGTGCGTGCGTGCCTGTGTGTGCATGTGCATGCGTGCAGATCAAAATGAAAAACAATGGTTCCGTGTCATCCTTGTGGGGCTACATGCCCACCAGGTTTCGTGCACCCCGGTCTTTCAGTGTCCCGGAAATCGTTGACACAAAATTACTGAAGAAAAAATATAAAAAATCTGCTTCGTTGCGGTCATAATTAATCAAACAGTCATAGTTATGCATTTTGTGTTTTCATATAACACAACTTCCGCTGCAACTTGCTCTCTAGATTACATTAATTACTGCACACTTTTGTGTCATGGCTGTAGGTGTATATTATTTTGCAGGATAGTACTGGCACCACGGGAGTGACACATGATCTCTTGTTGTGTTGCTATGTTCCTGTTTCTATGGTTAGTTATGAAAGCAGGTATATCCTTAATTTAATTTCACTTCTTAGCAATTTCACCCTAACACCTTCTTCTCAGTTTTAACAAATGCGTCTGTCAAATACTATTCACTTCTCACTGAAACAAGCAGAGCACAACAAAATTTGATTTGTTTAAGCACATACTGTAGCTCAAAACTTTTTAGTTCAGTTAAGCAACTTGTCAAGAGTGAAAGTGGTGTTGGAAGCATATATTGCCATGGCTGTATAGATCAATATATCATTTTAAATAAATATTTGCTCTATAAACAATAACAACATGCTGCTCTATGATAGGAATATTTATTTTAACTATTCATATACATGCTTGAATATATCATAACAAGGCTACTGGCCTTAATAACAATGACAAGAAACAAAATTGTATGATTGTACTTTCATTAAGCATGTATAAATGGCTTAGTCTGTGTCAAATCAGATAAAGTTGTTGCTGCATCGTCTCGGATTTGGTTCTAACCTGAATTGATCCCAAAACCAAGACTTTTCATATTTCTGTTCTAATCATGAATGTCAAGTATTATTCATAGGCAGCCCAAACTTTGTAGGGTGGAAGACAAACATGTTCTAGAACTCTGTCACCATCAAAGCCTCCCTCTGCAAGTCCAGAAGGCTTGTCGTACCCTCGGATGAGGTTATACTGACCTCTGTATCTTTTTGAGGTGTGAAAATATGACCTGAACCAGACATTCTGTCGTAACAAAAAATATTGATCTCACTTCTCTGTATTTTAATATTATCTGTAATAATAATTCATTTCAGTTGACCTCCTCATAAAAACTCAGATTGTTTTTGTGGATGCAGTCTTTATCTTAAAATCACAATATTTACAAATGCATTCAGCATAAAACAAAAAAGCAATATTTATGTATGTGAATGTGATAAAGAAATGGTTCTGGAATGCTACTTTACTCTTGCATAACTTGGAATAATTTGGAATGTTGCTCACACTATATTTAATGCACTCTTCTTTTATTAATGTCACGATAGCTGGAGAGCACATTAATAGCAGAGACTCTTCACAAAAGAATCAAATTCCTCCCATTATCTGTCTGCGGCTGATTCACTTGACACTCTTCTCCCATGAACGCATCTTCCTCCCCAGCACGATCCTCCACATCAGCCAGGCCTCTGCTGCCGCTGCTCCTCAGAGCCCTCCTCAGTTGGACCCAGAAGAGCTCTTGGGCCTGGGCCGGGTCGGCGCAGTTGGATCCGGGCCACTGGAGGTAGGTCTTCTTCAGCATGACCTTCCGCATGCGGTGGTAGGCGGAGATCTGCCTCTCGGGGATGTGCTCCAGGAAGACCAGCACAAGCACGTCGCGGAGCTCTTGGAAGAGGAGGTGGCTGGCCAGCTGGATCTCCAGTGAGCACCACTCGCTGCGCAGGAAGTGCTGGCTCACCACACACACGGTCTTGCGGCTTTTGTACACGGCCGACACAATGTTGTCCACGATGTAGCGGCCGGGCTCGAAGTCGCGGTGATGGAGGCAGAGTCGGAGAAGTGAGTCTTTGCCCTCAAGGTTTGGCACCAGCTCCTTCAGCACCCACTCCTCATCCGCTGAATTGTAGGAGATGAAGGCGTCGTATTTGCACTCCTCTTCCGCATCACGCAGCCGACGCCATTGTTCCCCGAACCACGACCGAAAGACATAATAGCTGTACTTCAGCTTCCAGTAAAGTTTAACATAAAGAAGAGGTAATATTGTCAGTAGAAACACCACATTACTTGTTGAGACAAAAAGGTAAACGCCAATGTCCAGATAACACACATTGGTGTCAAAATTGTAAAAACTTGAATTAGACAGATCGGGGCATCTCATGTTATACAAGTAGACTATCTGCACTCTCTGGTTCGTATTGGTCCAGTTCTGGAGGTCACTGTTGTGGCAGGTGCAAGTGAGTGGGGTATTCCTCAGATCAAGGTATGTCAGATTAGGAATTTTCTCAAAAACAACAGGGTCAATTGCTGACATGACATTCTGATTCAATTGCAATCTGTTCAGTGATGTTAGATTTCCAAACACATGCTCTGAAAAGGACTCAATCCCCATGTTTTCTGTTCCTAAAAATGTCAGATTCTGTAGGTTTTTGAAGATACCTGGTGGTAGCGGCTTCACACCAACACCCGAGTTGTCAAGAGTAAGATACTGTAAGCTGGACAGGTCATCAAAGGTGGTTGATCCAAATCTAGAGATGTGGTTGTTTCTAAGGGAGAGGTATGTAAGCGAACGCAGGCCAGAGAAGAAAGCATCAGGTAGAAGTGTTATGCCATAAGGCTGCTGTGCATCCAGTTTAAGATCTTTCAGCTTGGAGAAATTGGCAAAAGGACAGGTTGTCCTTTTTGTCAGGTACCTAATCTTATTGTACTGTAGGTCTAGAACTTTCAGAGTGGAAGAGAGCTTTGCAAAACTATGAATTTCTATTGCTGTGAGACGGTTGTTGTCAAGGTAAATATTTGTGAGGCTTTTAAGTCCAGTGAATGCCCCTTCTTTGAATTTGGTAATTCTGTTCCCTCCAAGATCCAGGATAATGAGGCTTTTTAGAGACTGGAAGGTATTCTTGAAAATCCCAGAGATTCGGTTATTGCGCAAGTTGAGTGTTTTCAAGCTGTGCAAATCAATAAAGCTGTCATTATAGAGATACGTCAGTAAATTATTGTCTAGACGAAGTGTGGTGAGCTTAGTAAGATGACAGAATGCTTTAGGATGCAAAATGGCAATTGAGTTGATGTTGAGTTTGAGAGTCTTTAAACCTGGAGTATGTGCAAATGCAAATTCATTTACCCTCTGAATGTAGTTATACTGTAAGTTAAATTCTGTAAGACGATGAAATGAAGGAGACTCGCCGTTGCAGGAGTTTAGCTCTGACAGAAGATTGTGTTCTACAGTAATACTCTGAAGCCAATATTGACCCTCAAGAAACTCAAGGCAACCCACACTCCTCAAACTGTTATAAGAAAGATCCAAAGAGTCTGTCAGATTAGAACAATTAAAGAAAAGCCTGTTCTGCAAATATTGAATACCATTGAGTTGGAGCACCATCATATGCATATCTGTTGATGAGTTTCTCAGCAACCAGCACAAGGTTCTGAACATGGAGTTGTTTTTCTGGCCTAGATTTAGCCCTGAGAAGTCAACATGTGCAGGATTTAGAGATGGGGCAAGTTTGAGAAGTTCTGGCACAGTTACATTAGTTAATTGCAGGTGGAGAAATGTGATTTCACTCAAGTTTAAGCCCTTGAAATCTTTTGAGGAAAGATGTGGATTATTAGAAAGATCCAACACGCAGATTCTGCTGAAGAACCCAGGCTGACACCCTAAGGTGATAAGCTCATTGTTACTTAGACACAGGTCCTGAAGTGATGGTGGAAGGTTTGCAGAATTCTCAAGAGACTGTAGTTTATTGTAGCTCAGATCCAGCCTAGTCAGATGTGTCAATTCTGTCACAGACTCAACCACTGCTGAAAAGTTGGTGAAGTTGTTTCTTCGGACTATTAGAGTTTGCAGAAAAATTGTTCCATAAAAAATGGTTGGAGGAAGACTCTGCAGCTTGTTATCACTTAAGAACAACTCAGTTAGTGTGTAGAGACTTTTAAAGGTCCCTGGATGAAATCTGGTCAGATTGTTGCTGGAGAGGTTAAGACTTTGCAAATGATGCAGATTATTGAAAGCATCCTCTTTTATGTCTGATATTTTGTTACAATCCAGATTAAGATGAGTGAGGTTTTGGAGGTGAGCAAAAGTGGATGGAGGAACCTCAGAAAGTGTGTTGTGAGATATGTTGAGAATAGCTGCTGTAGGTGGTAAGTCCTCCACAAAGGTGGTAATATTCTTTGACTGACGGTGCATGCACCTGAAGGCAGTGTGCTGGGACAAGAAAACCTCAATGCAGTTCCTATAGCTGTAGCCAAGGACCACTTGGATCAGACATGATGCAATAATCAAAGCTGGCACTGCAAAAATGCTGCAGCATTCACCCTTAGTCATAATAACAGTTCCAAAAGGCAAGAAAATTTTGAAAAATATCAGAAAATTATAAAAAAGAACATTTTCCTGTTGTGAGTAATGTTTCAGAAATGTTCCATTAACATCTTCATAAAATATTGTGTGGGATTGAATGAAGTGGGAATATGTCTGTTTGTTCACATCATCCTCTGGCACCTGAAAGAAAAGATTAAAATCAGTTAAATTACATGCTTTTACAAAAATGGCTTGTTAGTTTAATTTCTGCCAAGCCACCAGGAGCTACTTTCCCTTTGATGTAGTTCCTGTCAAAGTAATGTTCATTGTTAATGTTAATGTATCATTGTGTGGCAAGTGGTATAGTTTTTAGGGGCTTTGGGCCCGGATAGAGTTGCCGACTATGCCACGATGGGACTTGCACCCAAAGATATAATTTACACATCACTAACCTAATAAGGCACTCGTGAAGTGAACTGCAGGAGACGTGGTTCCATAAAGGAAATTAAGCTTTTATTAACAATGATGGACAAACATATACATTACACCAACACACACGCATGGAAGCACAAACACTGGGAAGGGAGGACAGGCAGGGTTGAGGCTTACCAGTGAGAGGCCAGCGAGCCTGGGGGTCACCCACTCACACGTGCGCGATCAATGACACATACACCCGGGCCAAATATAATCACAACCAGTGAAAAGAAGACACGGCACACCAAGACACGGGGTATCCCACCACCAAAAGGGGCGCTGCACCTACACCTTGAGCCTCAGCTCCTGGGAAACAGAGGAAAGCAACACAGGGTTAAGGGGGCCGACCACGCACAGACACGCAACCAACTAAACAGGTTAACACAACATACAGTACTGGCCAGGGACTTTGATGGCCCTGGCACTAGAGATCCACATCTATAAAAGGCCTCCGGCTAGTGATGGGTCATATGAACACAGGACAAACAGCAACACCAAACCAATACTCTCAAAACAAGGCTGCAGACACTGAGGATCACTATGGCACTATGGAGGGCCTCCGTCAGTGGTACAATGAAATATGAAAAGAAAAAGAAGAGTTAAAATGGGCTACAAAATGCGCTACACAAATGATCTCCTTCCAGTAGCAAACATAAAAAGGAAACGGACAAATTCATAAACAAAACTAGATGTACCGCAGAGTGGTACAAAATATGACCGCCGCCCAGTCCAGCACATTTTTTCCACAAAAATAAATCACGCTGAAAGGCTTATATGATTCTAACTGTCTCACTAAATTGCATTATCCACACTCAATTCTCACTGGTATCTGCTAGACAACAAGTACCAAAACATGATTAGTTCATAGATTTCACATGTAAAATTCATTGTATACAACCCCACCTCCATCTTGCCTGTTCATAATTCTGAGAAATTCTTGAATTGTGTGCATGTGTGCATGTTCATGTTTATGTTATGTGTGTGTGTGTGTGTGTGCGTGCTTGCACTGCAAAAAAATAATTCTAACCAAGTGTTATTAATCTTATATTAAGATTAAAAAATCTATTTGGTATTGTTTTTAGTATTAAAAGACTTACCTAGCGCCCTCTCAAAAGAAAATTTTGACTTAATTTAAGAAGACTTTGACTTATTTTAAGGACTCTTATCAAGACAAATTTGCTCAACGCACTGGCAGACAAATTTGCTTGTTTTCAGGATGAGATGTCTTAAAATAAGTCAAACTTTTTTAAAATTAAGTCAAATGTTTTCACAAGAAAGTGCTAGGTAAGTCTCTTTATACTGAAAACAATACCAATTAGATTTTTTTATCTTGATATAAGATTAATAACACTTGGTTAGATTTTGTTAGATAAGCAGTTTTTGCAGTGTGTGCAATATGGCGGCCGCGTTTACGTATGCCTCCTAATAGAACTTGAGCCCAATGTGGTATTTAGCTTTCTAATGGGGGGCCTACTGGTTAGCACTTCGGACCTGTAACCGGAGGGTTGCCGGTTCGAACCCCGACCAGCTGAAGTGCCCTTGAGCAAGGCACCTAACCCCTCACTGCTCCCCAAGCGCCGCTGTTGGTGCAGGCAGCTCACTGCGCCGGAATTAGTGTGTGCTTCACCTCACTGTGTGTACACTGTGTGCTGTGTCTGTTTCACTAATTCACGGATTGGGATAAATGCAGAGACCAAATTTCCCTCACGGGATCAAAAGAGTATATATACTTATACTTATATACTTATACTTAATATCTATGGAGGCGCCTCCATAGTGGTTGGCTCATAAAGAACTTATGAATTTACATTTACTTAGACATCAAAGGCCTCTATTCATTCAATTCCAAGATTTCTCACCAGAATTCACAAAGAGCTTTGTTATATAACTTTTGAAATACAATATACAGTAGGTTATACATAACTAAGTGTCCTACCATCACCTTTAATACCAGTAAAACTGTTTTATAGACATGCTGCCCTGAACCAACAAATAAACTGCCATACTCTTATTTTACATCACTGTTTTTCCTTGTCTACAGATCATATACTGTTTAATGCTAGGTTAATGACAGCTAGTGGCACAAGTGCTTTGAATCTGTGCAAAGTTTAAAGAAAGTTACAGTCCTGCATTTACACACTGTGGAGAGTAGCTAGGTCTAACTTCTATATTTTTCTAGGTTGAACAAATAAAAGTGTTATGGTCTCCCCAACAAATTCTATCAACTTACACATACTGCAGTGAGTAGGAAGTAAATAGCTTTTATAACATTTACATATAAGGACAAAATCTGAATTTTAAACATTTCAGTTTAAACATTAAGGGATACAGTAGCCTACTCTCCGACATGCAACAGCTACAGAACAGACTCAGTAATGCCTGTGGTCTACACGTTATTGGATTTAATAAGGTTAAATCGGCAAGATATGCATTTGAAGAAATAGTCATAAAGTACTCAGTGTAGTTACACTCTTACCTGTGACCAGACTTATGTTCTGACCTCTATTGTCTGAGATCTTGGTTTTGCATGAGAGAAAACAGGAAGCAAAACCTATAAGTGGATCTAGTCTTTGAAGTGATGACCTAAATGTTTGACAAATATCTGGCAAGCCATTTGGGAGATATCACACACACATATCTCTCTAACTGAACAAAAATATAAATGGATCATGATGAGTTTTTGTGACCAGTCTGAGGGACATCTGTGCAATAATCATAATTGATTTGATTTGGCATACTTGTGGTAATACAAGAACTAAAATCCATGTCAGGGATAAAACAATAAAGTCAGAGACTTATTTCAAATGTATATATATGTGTATGTAACTTACTCATGTCGAAACGATGTAGGCTACATTACAACCCATTCAGCACGTACTAGCTACACTTACCATATCCCATGTAAAACGGTTAGCTGTGGAACTTCAGTATAACAGGCATAGCCAATTATCTCACCTAGTTGTAGAAAAAAGGCTACGTTCATATTACAAGTGATAGAATGAATGTGTGACTTATGTTTAGTTGATGTTATGACATGTAAAGTTAAGCTTGCCGAACTTAGTTATAGTCAGCCACGAGCAGTTTGACTGTGCCTACATTCGTGACACTCCTGTTAGTAGGCTAAACTGAGCAAAAAATAGGAACATAATGGTCACATTAATCCCATAAACACACAGATAACTCTTACAACAACCTTATTTTGTGCCTTTTATTCACGTTTGTTTCAAGATTTAGTAAGTATAGCCCCTTTTCGCTCCTCACTTCTATGCAGCATAGGTTTCCATTATCCAAACAGCTCCCTTTCCCCCCAAAAGGGGGCGTGTACATGCAGCACGGTCTAACTAGATCCAGTGTGGTGTTGTAGTTGTTCTAACGTTACTAGTTGTTGCAACAGCTTGTGAAAAAACTACAAAGTTTGTTACACCAAAAAGAACGTTAATCTCGCGATAAAAAAATTGACGCCGTTAAAATAGGTTTACGTTAACGCCGTTAATAACGCGTTTAACTGACAGCACTAATATATTACATTACATTACATTTGGCTGACACTTTTTTAGCCAAAGCGACTTATAACATGCTAAACAGTTTAAGTTTTAAAGCAATTCTCAACAATTTTAGGACAATTTAACAGTAAGTAAGTACAGTAAGAATAAGTGCATCAGTGAGTGCTGTTTCTAACAGTTACGTGTCAGTTTAAGACGGCTGGTGAGTGCTAGGATCAGCAAGACTTGTTGTAAGTGGTGCTATGAGAGATGTTCTCTAAAGAGCTGGGTCTTGAAAATGGAGAGGGATGTCCCTGCCCTTGTAGGAACTGGCAGTGTGTTCCACCAACGAGGAACAACAGATGAGAAAAGTTTGGATTGGCCTGAGCGTACCGGTGGTAGAGCTAGCCATCGTTCGCCTGAGGAGCGCAGCGGTCTGGAGGTAGCGTATGTCTGTATGAGGGCATTCAAGTAGGTGGGAGCAGAACCGGAGACTACTTTGTAGGCAATGGTTAGAGCCTTGAATTTGATGCGGGCCGCCATAGGTAGCCAGTGAAGCTGGATGAGCAGCTGGGTAACATGTGCCCTTTTGGGTTGGTTGTAGACCAGGCGCGCCGCCGCGTTCTGGATCATCTGAAGGGGTTTCACTGCGCTGGCTGGGAGACCTGTCAGGAGGGCGTTGCAGTAGTCGAGTCGTGAGATGACTATTGCCTGAACCAGAAGTTGGGTAGCATCTTGAGTCAAGTAAGTCCTGATTTTCCGTATGTTGTAGAGTGCTAAACGGCATGACCGGGCGACTGAGGCCACATGATCTGAGAAGTTTAGTTGGTTGTCGAGAACAACACCTAGATTTCTTGCAGTCCTGGTAGGTGAAACAGACAGGGAGTCAAATTTGATGTTGATGTCGTGGTGTATGGTAGGTTTAGCTGGGAGGACCAGCAGTTCAGTCTTTGAGAGGTTCAGCTGGAGGTGGTGTGCCTTCATCTATGTAGCTATGTCTGAGAGGCAATCCGAGATCCGTGCTGAAACCAAGGGGTCATCAGGTAGAAAGGACAGATAGAGCTGTGTGTCGCCTGCATAGCAGTGGTATGAGAAGCCATACGAACGGATAATCTGTGTGTGTGTGTGTGTGTGTGTGTTTATGTGTGTGTGTTTGTGTTTGTTTGTTACTGTCCAAAATCTGTCACTTTTCTTCGCTAATGTGCACAATGCAGACGATGGGGTTTTGACAGGCCATGCAGTATGGATTACGTGCTGAATCACCCCTTCTCTAGTGTAGCCCTTTAGAACCCAATAATCACCCCTTCTCTAATGTAACCCTTTAGAACCCAATAATGTGTTCAATCACCCCTTCTCTAGTGTAGCCCTTTAGAACCCAATAATGTGTTCAATCACCCCTTCTCTAGTGTAGCCCTTTAGAACCCAATAATGTGTTGAATCACCCCTTCTCTAGTGTAGCCCTTTAGAACCCAATAATGTGTTCAATCACCCCTTCTCTAGTGTAGCCCTTTAGAACCCAATAGTGTGTTCAATCACCCCTTCTCTAGTATAGCCCTTTAGAACCCAATAATGTGTTGAATCACCCCTTCGCTAGTATAGCTCTGTAATGTGTTGAATCACCCCTTCTCTAGTATAGCCCTTTAGAACCCAATAATGTGTTGAATCACCCCTTTTCTAGTGTAGCCCTTTAATGTGTTCAATCATCCGTTCTCTAGTGTAGCCCTTTAGAACCCAATAATGTGTTGAATCACCCCTTGTAGCCCTTTAGAACCCAATAATGTGTTGAATCACCCCTTCTCTAGTGTAGCCCTTTAGAACCCAATAATACATTGAATCACCCCTTCTCTAGTCAGAGCTAGTACCGCTCACGCCACGAGTGTGAGGCATGCCCAGATCCACCCTGAACTCATGTCTTCATAGTGAAACCAAGACCGCTACAATTCAAAACAAACATATTGACCTAACAGATTCGGCATAGCCAGAGCTTTGTTCAAGAGGAGCTTTTACAAGCTAGCATTCAGAATCAGGGGAGAGAATTCTCTGAAATTGAATTTTCTGAATGTTAGCTGCAGTCCAAAACAATGGTGGAAATGACCTGGTGTGTGTCTGAATGTGTGTTTATGCGTTTCAGTGACCCTTGACCCTAGGGGTCAAGAGCAGACAGACCACCCAGGGAAGAGAGCAGGTGAGTGTAAACAATGGCATCTTGGGGCTTTAGATTACCCCCAAAAGTGTGTGTGTGTGTGTGTGTGTGTGTGTGTGTGTGTGTGTGTGTGTGTGTGTGTGTGGCCATTGAAAGGGCTGCTGTTTAAGTCCATGCAACAATAACTCCTAAAATCTACCTCATCCACCCATCACTGCATTGTCAGGTAAATGTCAATCTCATCACAAATTCCTTTTGCGCACTTCATGGTGTATCTCAGTGGTCCCAAGGGCAGAGGAAGACTCTTCTCTTCTCTTCTCTTCTCTTCTCTTCTCTGCTCTTCTCTTCTCATCTCTTCTCAAACAGGCTATGTAGGCTCTAAAAACAGTGCTGATTGTAGTTATTTACAGTAGTTCGTTTGGTTTAGGGCCAGTTTACACGTATCTAGATATTTGTATAAACTTATACTTTTGTATGCGTTTGGCCCTTTCGTTAACAGAGATTTAGCTCCCTCAAACGCACACTTTTACAAACGCACTCCAAAGTGAAGATTTCTTAAAACGATGACGTGTTCGATTGTGTCATGTGTCAATTCGATTTCATATGTGCAGCAAAGATGATGTGCAGTGCCTGCCTGAACATTTCACACAGACTGTAGCCTACACACCACACGTGATATGCGATTATTTTTAATATTCGGCATACTATTTCGTGCTCACCTCACACAGGTTCACACAGCAACTGTCTGTTGACTTCTGAGTTAATTATACAGTTGTTTAGTTGTTTACTTCATGTAGCTAAGTCTCGTCTTGTGACGCTAACATAGCCTAGGCTAGGCATACTCAATGGATTATAACATGTTGGATTAAGTCATCTTCATTTCCAAACCTAGAGGATTTACAAGTATGTAGACGATAAGGTAGGCTACGTTTGTTATTCTGGCCCGCTGTGGCATGATTAATTGCCGTATCTGAGAAGTTATGAATTGCTATGGCTGCCAACTTTTCAAAAACCCTTGGAGTGAGATTTGGTGTGTAGGCTACATAGGATATTTGTTTGGCTCATTCAGCATCATTACCATACAGCAAAAAAAAAAAAAACATCAGTGGTTCTCAGGTGTAGGGACCAGGGTCCCAGAGTTGAATTAACATTGGTATCAAAGGGCTATAGGACCTCGGCCTGAACCTGCGTTCATCTGATGCTGTGTCGTCCTAAGGGTGTTTTGTAAGAATTTAAGAAATGTTTGTATATATTTTAACTTTTAAATGCATCAATCGGGAGCACTTTCAAAATAAATTCAGAAGTCAGACTTGCTTATTTTTATGGAAATATTTGTGCTGTAGCCTAAACTATTTTGCCCTTCAGAATTATAACCATGCACACACAAGTGGAATAGTTATGGTGATTTTGCAATAAGTTCACATCCACAAAACATATATGCTACATTTCACAGTTCAGAAATGGTCAAAAATGTGTGTACAGCACTCCATGAAATTATGCAATGTGTGTGTCTCACGGCCAATGCGTGAGCGTTGGCAGCCCTGTATGGTGAGTTTTGGCAATGGGTTTGCTATTCTGGTCAGTTTTGGCATGACGTGCAAGTTTTAGCATTAGAGCATTGAAACGCGTTGTGATGTTGGCTCTGCTGCCAACATTGTCATTTAAACAGCCCCATTCCCCCTCGACCTTCTCAGTTAAAAGGCCCTCCATGAACACTATTTAGCCTAGCAACTCATGGATACTCAATAACCTACCACACTTGCCACGGCAGTGTTATTACATGTCTTTATTAAAATGTAGACATATTCTTATTATGAATTAGCCTAGGCCTGGATGTAAGATTGCAGGATGTGTGGGCGTCTGTGGGCATAGGCTACACGGCATTCAAAATCGCCAGTTTACGTTGTGGATAGCTAAATAAATGTAGCCTAATGTTTTTACACCTGTAGGCGTTTTTGTCATTAGGCATTTTGAACCTATTGCATGTTATAGTTCTTAAGTTTTTTAACCAGTCGTGGGTGTCTTTTGGTTGTATTTAAACCAATGAGAGTGACATCCGTCATTCCAGCAAGCAGTGCAACATCTAACAGCGCATTGTGTTTTCATTATTGAGTTGGGTGTAGTGGCAATTGCTAGTGTTAATATAAAGCAGGTGTCGCCAACCTTTTTTCCTTCAAGGGCTACTTTGACAAAATGAACATGGGCAAGAGCTAATGTATTATTGGCTATTAGTAGCATGTAATCCATGCCCTCCTGCCCATGCCCTTCACTTTAAACTGTAGCCTACTAAGAGAAAGTAGTTCTACCTCTTCGTCGGTCCACATGTATGACTTGCTTTTTGATTTATTTTTTGCCATATTTCCCTTCGGTTTAATTAGCCTAAAACGCGCATCCTTCTGTACATTTTAAATTTACCTAAGTTTATTCTCGGATATGCGATTGAACTTTGAACTTTGACTGGGATAGCGCAATCTGTTGGCCTGGCATGTTACAGACGCCAATTTGTGTAAATTGAACCGTGAGATGTTGTAGGCTTTTACACATTTTAATGGATGCTTGCCATAACACGATATAACATAACTGACAACTCATCTCCATCTCATATTGTATATTGTTGGCCTATCATAGGCTACTGTTGTGCATGTCATTTCTGCCAAACTGATAAACTAGCACTGGTAAACCAACGCGTCTTTTGTCTCCTGCCATTAGGGGAGGGAGGGAGGGCGAGCAACGCAGACAAGTAAGCGACACTTTATTCTAAGTTCTACATTAACATTCGCCTTTGGAATAATTTTGCGTTTCAGTGTGTATGGATATATTTTTTAATCGAACGTCGTGTAAACACGATTAAAAAAACAAACGCATACAAAAATATCGTTTTTTTTTAACTCTAGATACGTGTAAACAACCCTTAATTGGTCAGTGTAATACCAGCCTAACAGCAGCCACTGATATTCTGCTGCTGAAAGTTGCTGCTGCCGCCACTCCTGCATGTGTTGCCACTGTTTGTGCTGCTGCTTCCTGTTCTGCCGATGATGTCTGTGCTGCTAGTAGTAACTGCTGTCTGTGCTGTTCCTGACTGTCCCGTGACTGTCTGTGATGTCGTCTGTTCTGTCCCAGATATCTATCTGTTCTGCTGCTGCTGCCATTGCTGTCTGTTCTGTCCCAGATATCTATCTGTTCTGCTGCTGCTGCCATTGCTGTCTGTGCTGTGACTGGCTGTGATGTCGTCTGTTCTGCCCCAGATATCTATCTGTTCTGCTGCTGCTGCTGCCATTGCTGTCTGTGCTGCTCTGGTCCCTGCTGCTGCTACTGCTGCTGTAGGGGGTGATTGATGTCTCAGCTCCCTGCTGCCCAGCTCCAGCCCCTTAAATTACACTCACAGAGGAGAGAGAGGGGAGACGGCCGAGGAGGAAAGGCTGCCAGATGGAGAGAGCGAAGGGGGAAAAAACTTTTCAAGTTGAAATATTCGCTGGACACAACTACCGGGGCAGCGGAGCTCCCTTTATGATCCTCTGCTTCCCCTGAGTTTCTACCCCCACCCTCCTCCAACCACACAGCCCCTCCATCCAGCAACTGCACACACCCCACTCCCTACAACAGAAAGGGACTGTCTCCACACACACACACACACACACATAGAGAGAGAGAGAGAGAGAGCAGTGACTCACACACACCACCAGGCCTCCCCTCTCCTGTGCATACACATCACGCTAGATAGTTTAATTGTCACTCGAAAATGTCAGCGTATCCGATTTACAGCCCACATTTTTTCAAGGCACTAAGGATGGAGTCTCATCTCTCTCTTTCTCTCTCTCTCTCTCTCTCTTTCTCTCTCTCTCTCTCTCTCTTTCTCTCTCTCTGTCTCTCTCTCTCTCTCTCTCTCTCTCTCTTTGTGTTTTCCTCTCTCTCCCTCCCTCCCTCTCTCTCTCTACTAACCAGTAGGGTTAGGTGCCTTGGTTGAGACAGTGTGAGGAAGTGTGTGTTTGTGTGTGTGTGTGCGTGCGCGTGTGTGTGTCTGGGGTAGGGTTAGAGTTAGGGGCGGGGGGGGGGGGGGGGGGTGAGTTTGAGAGCGGCTGCCATTTGCGAAAGCCATCATCCGCACTTTAACGCATCTGACCTTCACGTGTCCACATGCTGTAAATATCCCCTCCGACCGCAGAGAAGAGGAGCTAAGAGCATCACGCTAAAGAGGGACAGAGGGTGGGATGGAAGGAGGGAGGGAAAGAGGGATCGAGGGAGGGAGGGAGAGAAGAAAAGAAGGAGGGAGCGAGAGAGGGTGGATACAGTAGTGAAGAAAAGATTAGGAGAGAAGCAGAGAAAGGCAAAGATAAGATCACCTGAGAAACAACAAACAGAGCGAGTGAGAATGAGAAATGAGAGGAATTAAAAGAAAAGGAGAGATTGATGCATAGTCAAGGGAGTAAGGAGAGAGAGGTTATTATCTCTGGTCATTTTCTAAACTCATAATAAGTGAAAGAGACAACAACAGAGTGTCTGCAAGCAATATAAATTCATGTTTAACTTAATTCAAAACAAAATTACCTTAATTTAACTCTTAATTATAAAGAGAATATGGTCGTTTCAATTCCCAGGGATTATTCAAACTCTGAAGATGAGGGAAATCAACACATAGGGGGTGCCATTAACACCTTACTTGTCTGATACGCCATCATTCCATCACCCCACAACCCCTAATTGAGATGGATATTTACACAGACAAGAGCATAAAGTATAAAGTATCCCAGGCAAAATACATCATTTATTGATTTATAGAATTTAGGATTTAATTAACTTGGAACTTCTGAGGTTACTACTCTTACGGTGGGAGCTGGGCTAGCGTGCAATAGCATGAAAGTTGTGGGTTCAATTCCCGGCTTCAACTGTTGGGCCGTTGAGCAAGGCACTTAACCCCAAGTTGCTCTGGGGACAACAGTGTCTGGTAAATGAATACATGTAAACAAATTTCTGTGGTGTGATATTAGTTCAGTGCTTAGACTAACCTCTCTGTGGTGTGATATTAGTTTAGTGCTTAGACTAACCTCTCTGTGGTGTGATATTAGTTCAGTGCTTAGACTAACCTCTCTGTGGTGTTGTGCTGGGTGAAATTGCTATAGTGAGCTTTCAGGTTGTCCTTTTGACAAATGAGCAAGTAGCCTCGCCTCCTTTTACACATATAAGGCAATAACAACTGACAGGTCACCTATAGAGTCTGAAACACACCAGATATGAAGTATAATTCATGTTTTTCAGCATTTTAGTGAGTATGAGAAATTGAGAGAATGATCAAGAATGAGATGAAAAGAGAGAGGGAGAAAGAGAGGGAGAAAGCATGTATGTGTGCTTAGAGTGCCTGTTAGAACATGATACTGTTGCAGTGTATTCCTGAAGCATGCAGACCTGTTAAAGTCATCAGCATCTCTCTCTCAGGCCGAGCGACAGCATCAACAGCTCTTGGGACCCTCTCTCACACACATGCCGCTTTGGGTTACATGAGACGGTATGCTGCTGAGCAAGAATGGCAAGTTAAAGTACAGTGTGTGCTGTGTGTGTGTGTGTGCTGTGTGCTGTGCTGTGTGTGTGTGTGTGTGCTGTGCTGTGCTGTGTGTGTGTGTGCTGTGTGTGTGTGCTGTGCTGTGTGTGTGTGCTGTGCTGTGCTGTGTGTGTGTGTGTGCTGTGCTGTGTGTGTGTGCTGTGCTGTGCTGTGCTGTGCTGTGTGTGTGTGTGCTGTGCTGTGTGTGTGTGTTGTGCTGTGCTGTGTGTGTGTGCTGTGCTGTGTGTGTGTGTTGTGCTGTGCTGTGTGTGTGTGGAAACTCAGCTGTTCTCCACACACTTGTAATTTTGTTCATTGACCTTATCACCATTTCTGCTGGTCATTCAATCTCTGGTCATTCAACCTCTTTGCTTTCTTTTTCATATCTCTCCCCCTGTATTCCTCCTACATTTTTCAATGTCTTTCTGTCTTTTTTTGTTCCATCCTGTGATTTATTTAACTTGTGAAATGTCAGGGTGTGGAATGTTCCATGGCTGGCGTGGGTCGGCTGTGGGTAAGCGCAGCTACCAGTGTCCACAGTGGGCTATGTTCGCCTGTCTCAACATCAACAGTATGTATGTGCTTGTTTATTTTTTGTTTTATGTTATATGTGGATATGTGACTGTGTATGTGAAAGTTCCTGTGTGGGTAAAGCAGCAGGTAAAGTGAAATCTGCCTTTTTTTTCTCAGTCCATATGTATGTAACCTCAGGACACAGCAGGAAAATTGTGGGATTTTTAGCAGGTGTGTGTGTGTGTGTGTGTGTGTTTGTTTGTGTGTGTGTGTGTGTGTGTGTGTGTGTGTGTGTGTGTGTGTGTGTGTATGTGTGTGTGTGTGTTCACACACAGCCTGCAGTCACGTCTCATTTGACGGACGAGTCGTCTCGTTATTTGAGGAGGGCTTTCCAGCAGCCAGAGGAGGCCCGCTCATAAACGTGCTGATGTCAGCAACCAGGCCAGAGAACACACACACACACACCTCAGTGTATTTATACACACAAACACACACTCACACTTATGCACATACGTTTGTCAAACATTTTGTAAACATCTTGTAAAAATATACATATATCTCTAAATATAATTGCCACACACACACACACACACACACACAAACATCGCAACAAACACATATGGAGTACAAATGTAAACTTGCTTCTCCTTCACATGTTAAAGCATACAGGGTCAGAGGACCATGCGCATGTGTGTTTGTGTGTGGGAGAGAATGGGACAATGTATGTGTGTGTGTGTGTGTGTATGACAGAGATTAACAAGGAAGGAGCAAGGAGAGTGTGTGTGTATCAAGATGTACCAGTGTAAGAGTGTGTGTGTGTGTGTGAGAGAGAGAGAGAGAGAGAGAGAGTGTGTGTGTGTGTGTGTGTGTGAGAGGGAGAGTCAGCCAGGTTCCTGTCAGGATGCTTGTCATTCGGCAGGCTGGTCTGCAGGGCTGCTGTCGAGGGGTGAAGTCGTCTCTCAACACCACATCTGGCCCACAGGAGCTCCCTGCTGGTGTCCAGTACACACACACATGCTCACAGACATGGACAAACACACACACACACACACACACACACACACACACACACACACACACACACATACACACACACACACACACACACACACACACATGGACAAACACACACTCACAGACATGGACAAACCAAACACACACACACACACACACACACTCATAGACATAGACAAACACACACACACACATACACACACACAGACATGGACGAACACACACACACACACACACACACACACACACACATACACACACACACACACACACACACACACACACACACACACACACACACATGGACAAACACACACTCACAGACATGGACAAACCAAACACACACACACACACACACACACTCATAGACATGGACAAACACACACACACACACACACAGACATGGACGAACACACACACACACACACACACACACACACTCACAGACATGGACAAACACACAGACGCACACAGACACACACACACAAATACACACTCACAGACATGGACAAACACACAGACGCACACACACCAATTTATGTAGAGATATACATATACACATACACAGATATTTTTTCCTCTATACACAGTTATAAACATACAGTATGTGGAAACACACATGGAAAAACACACCACACAAACAAGTTAGCACACTCTTACACATTTTATTTTATGCACACACACACACGCACACACACACACACACACATACACAAAATACCTTTCACTCACTTACAAAGGAAAATGTCAAACCAAAATTAAATATGATTAATGTGTGACCTCAGTTAATGTAGACTATTACAGTCGTTTGTTATGGTTTAAGAAAATTAAGTTGTTAAATCAAATCAGACTCATTCTATTTTGACAAAAGGGAGAAAAATTCCTGACACACGCGTGCCTCACAATGACTCCACTTAGGATGTTTACATTTGGGGCGAGTTTGAACGGCCGAATGACTCACTAATGCTCTGCTCAAATTCATTAAAACAGACCCCCCCCACGACCCGCGCCCCCCCTGCCCCCACGACCCGCTCCAGCCAAAAGTCGGAAAGTGTTTCTCGTTAAGCAGACGCTGTCAATTAGGAGGCCGTGGAGGCTGAGCTTTGCTCCACGGCAACGGAGAGGGAAAACAGAGAGCCTTCCCTGCTCGGGGTCGAGGAGAGCTGGTAATGGGCCGACACCGCCCTGACCCCAGCGGGCCCCCGGAACGTGCGCCCGTGTCAGACACGGTTTTGGGAGACGCAGACTGACAGACAACAAAAGTCTCGGATGGTGGACGCTCGTGTAAATCACCGCGGGGCCAGCCGGCCGACGAA
>NC_055958.1:28456315-28583815 GCF_018492685.1 Alosa sapidissima | reverse complement strand
GCCGGCTTACTGTCTGATACTGCCTGATATGAGCTGTGTGTGTGTGTGTGTGTGCCATGGCTGATACTGCCTGATATGAGCTGTGTGTGTGTGTGCCATGGCTGGTGGTAGGCAGGGGTGTAGTGGGCGTTGGACGCAGGGGAACACCGTCCCCTCACTACTTGGAGAATTGTTTTGAGCATTTTAATAAGCATTTATTAATATAACAAGTGTTGTTACCAGTGATAACAACGCATCACGCAAACGTCTCCAATTAGGCCTCTTTGTCATAAAATTCAAGAATGACCATCATGCTGTAGCACTCCACCATGCGTAAAGACATTAAAAACTGCGCAGATCGTCATTCCTCGTTACCCGAAAGTAGCTAGAAAGTGGCTAGAAAACCATAGATTATACAACTGCCTGTATTCGAATCTAGCAAGCATCTTCATGGCCCACTGTTGCAATTCCTTCGTTTGTGTTTTGCAGAAAGCAGGTAGGCTAATCCAGTGGTCAAAATGACACGATAAGCATGTGTGAGTAATGCGAGTGATTTTTATCGAGGGAGCTCCAATATAAGTGATAAGGCTATTTAACCATAAGTAGGCTAATGACGACCCAACCTGAACAACTTTAGGAAAAATGTACGATTGGTGCAGCGTGCAGCTACTTCATCCAAACAAAAACTTTTCAAATGACTGGCACTTGCCTGCCCAATGTTCTTTCTGTTATTTTTTTGTTTTATTGACTGTGCACCTCTGCATTTTAATCATTCGCAATGACATTCATATGACGCCCCCTCAAATTGAGCTACACTGACCACACAGCGTGTTGAATGCGTAATCCTGCTTGTGCTATTGTTATACGTGTGGTAATAAATGAAGCCACGCGGTATGTTATGTGTCAAGGAGATTAGACTACGCTAGATTACATAGGCTACTCTACATTATGGTTTGTCTGTTTATTGTATGATACAACAAAGTAAAAGCTACAGACCATATTCATAGACTTTGGTGGAAAAGTGTAGTTTGGGTGAAGACATTAGGCTACATTTTGAAGCTAATCCATGTCATTTAATTGTTTTTTTTAATTCGGTTTCATGTTCACAAAAGCAATTTGGCCTTGGCCTTATGCACCGATGTATGTGGAGGTGCGTGACAGTTTTTGCAATGATGTCATTAAAATAGCGCCCCCCCCCCACTTTAAAAATCCCCACTACACCACTGGTGGTAGGTGAGTGGCGCACTGCAATGCAGCAATGCGGCTCAGACATGTGCCTCGCCAGGGCAGTGAACAATGTCCCGGGTGAGTGATGAGGCCGCGGAACGAGTCCCGTCCCCTGTCTCCCGGCCAGTCCTGTCACCCCTGTCCTTTAAGAGGGGCCACAGCGGGGTGAATGTCAGAAGTGTCAGATGGAGGTGGTCCGGGGTGTACAGAGTGGCAAATTGTTTCTTGTGAAAAAGAAAGAAAGTCCTGAAAAGGTCCTTTCCTGTAGAAAGTTAGGGGTCATTCCTTTTCCTGGTATGATCAATTAGATTGCTAATGCTAAGACACCTGCTGCAGGAATGTTCACTGTTATACATCAAAACAGTCAGGTTATCATCAGATGCACACACACACATTCACAAAAAAAAAAATGTACAAACTCTCCTCTTAAAAAAAAATGCACACAAACACATTCATACATAAGTTTGATAAACATTCAATCACAGCCACCCCACACCCCCCCCCCCCCCACTCTCTCTCTCTCTCTCTCTCTCTCTCTCTCGCACACACACACACACACACACATACACACACACACGTACAGATGCAGCGACTCGAGTTTCACATTTTCCACTGTAAGGGAGCAGGGCGAGTCGTAATTCACCGACGTCAGCGCGTGGACAGCCTGGCGGATGGATGACCAGGATCAAAAGCCCACAGAGGAGAACCCCAGCTGCTGGACGATGGCCTCTGATAACTCCTTCACAGGCTATGTAGAGCAATAATGGCCGCCGATTCCATTCTGGTCATTTCTTCACAGGCTATATAGAGCCGTAATGGCTAACGATTCCATTCTGGTCACTCTGCACACAATCTATATAGAGACATATGTAATGGCCACCTGTTTAGATTTGCGTAACTTCTTCACTTCTTCAAAGTCTACACAGAACCATAATGGTGGTCTAGTCTTTCTGATAATTTCTTCACACTCTATGTTAAGAAAAAAAAACAGTCATTGAATTCATTCTAGCAATTCCTGCATAGTCCATAAAATGTAAAACACACACATACCGTGTGGCTCACCATAATTTTTGGTGACTCCTTAACAGTCTATATAAAGATATTATGGAGTCATCTGCTCCGACTGTTAATTCCTTAACAGTCTATATAGAATAGTAATGGCTGTGCGCTCACTTGGATAATTCCTTCGGAGACATGGAGCTGTGGAGCGGCACCCTGGCCTGCAGGTGATAATTCCCTGACACTGTGTGTGTGTCGGAGGAGGCGGTGAAGGCTTTGGGAAGCCATTCACGGCACACAGAAGGAGGATTTCATAACCTTTCTATTAAGTGAGAACATGTTATAATGTCATCTGCAGGCAGAGGTACTTCACTGTGAGTGTGTGTGTGTGTGTGTGTGTGTGAAAGAGAGAGAGAGGGAGAGAGAATTTTGTGTATAAGGTGAAATAATATAAGGTGTAATGTTATTAGTATGTGTGTGTGTGTGTGTGTGTGTGTGTGTTGGACGCAGTTGTGAGTGTATGTATCTGCGTAGAAATAAGCCATGGAAGTTCACATGTGAGTGTGTGTGTGTGTGGAGGATGGATATGTGTAACAGAAGGGGTGAGAACATTATAGAGAGTGTGTGATAAAGTCTGTATGTATGGATATTAAGAAAAAAAGAGGGAAAGACAGACTCTCTCTCTGTGTGTGTGTGTGTGTGTGTGTATGGTGTGTGTGTGTGTGTGTGTGTGTGTGTGTGTATGGTGTGTGTGTGTGTGTGTGTGTATGGTGTGTGTGTGTGTGTGTGTGTGTATGGTGTGTGTGTGTGTGTGTGTATGGTGTGTGTGTGTGTGTGTGTGTGTGTATGTGTGTGTGTGTGTGCTAGCCCTGCATATGATGTGTTGACGGTGTGAGGTGGCCTGGGTTTAGGGGGCATGTTTTCCCAGCTGCTGAGAGGGAAAGCCCTGTCCCCCGTGACCAGTGTTTCTCCAGCTGTGCCTGTATCAGAGCTCTCTCTCTCTCTCTCTCTCTCTCATACACACACACACACACACACACACTCACTTACTCACACACACACACACACACACACACACATCACACACACACACACACACACACACACACACACACACTCACTCTCACACACACACACGCACTCACTCTCTCTCTCTCACACACACACACACACATAGAGAGAGAGAGAGACCATTTCATGAAAACACACAAATCCATGAAAACTCACACATGCACACACACACACACACACACACACAGCTGCATAGAATGGCCTTTTTGAAACTGAGAAGAGAGAAAGTTAAAGGGTAAGGGGAAGAAAAATGTACTCTCATGTCTCAGGGATTTATGCTGTGTGTGTGTGTGTGTGTGTGTGTGTGTGTGTGTGCATGTGTGTGAGGTAGAGAGAGAGAGAGAGATTGGGTTAGCTTCCGCATCAATCACTGATTCTGCGGAGAGGAAGTGAGGTGGGAGGATGTGGGGAATGTTTTTATTTACACAAACGTGCCGAGGTGATGACATATCTCTTCTCACTACAGTACCTACAAACCCTAATCTGTCAATGGATGTGCCCACACATACACACACACACACACACAAACGCACACACACACACACACGCGCGCGCGCGTGCAAACACACAAACATACACACACACACACAAACGCACACACATACACACACACACACACACAAATACACACTCGCAGGACTGATACGATACAGGTATACTTGGGCCCACACAAAATATGGTCTCCCACATACTTACATTTAATTGCTTTTTCTCTCACACACACAGTCACACACAGTTGGCAGATGGATGGACTTGTTCAAAACTGACCCATTGAGTTCCAATCATTTCCCTCACTATGCAATAACATATATATTACATGGTAAATATCCCTTCCTAGCACTTCCTTCCTGTTGATAGGTCAATATGACCACTGTAACTGTAACTGTAACATTCACACTAACCACTCTCTCCATTTTCATAGCCAGAAGTCTGACCATTTTATGTGACCCATTACTATTTGTGTAGAGAATGGCAGAGTCTGGGACCAGAGGGTGAGGAAGGGTGGGGGTGGGGGTCAGTCATGTACTCCTTAAAGGGTTTCAAGTCTGTTAGCGTGGACAGTCCCAGTTGGTCAGGCATATCTGTCAGTGCTGCTATTACAATCCCTTCTGACAGCCTGAAGGGTGTGTGTGTGTGTGTGTGTATGCTTGTGACCTTGGAGCCAAAATTGAATACTACCCTTCAAGTCTCCCCTATCCCCTCCAATACGCATACACACACACACACACACACACACCCAAGAACACACACTTACACACACACACACACACACACACACACACACACACACAAGAACACACACACTGTCCACCTGCCCTTGTCCACCCATCTCTGTCTCTTTGTCACTCACACAAATGCGCGCGCGCACACACACACACACACACACACACACACACACACACACACATACACACACACACACACACATATATATATATATATATATTGATGTGTACATTCATGTAGGAGACACAATCTTTATTGGTACATTACGTGTACATCTGTGACGCATAGCGATAGTTTATTGTGACTCTGTTGTCCGGGTGATTATCCCTTGGTGGGGAATCATACCAGCACGCCAACGCCGACACTGGGGGTCTGTGTCTCTCCAGACTCCGGATTCCACCGACACCCTTACGCACGGTACAATGTGCTAATGCAACAATGGCCTGTCGTGACGAGTGTCCATGAGTGATAATGTCGATAGGCGGCAATGAGGAGCAAAGGGTTTGGTGCTAATTTTGCCCGTTCAACAAAGGAGCCTTGTGATCTATTAGGGTGTTAGGTCTTGGGGGAGGGGGAGGGGGAGCCTAGCCTTGGGTGGGCAGGGGGTGCTGTGCTGTGCTGTGGTGTGGGAGGGTGTCCATTTTGAATTATCTCTGTGTTAATTCAAAGACGGCGTGTGGTCCCTCACTGGGGAGAGGTCATTGTGAAGCAAGGGGGCCCTGCTGGGGGGTTATTTGAAGCAGGCACTGCGTGGACAGCCCCTGTAACAACATCATTTGTGTCCCGGGACCTGTGTCCTATGTGGTCCAGTGTTGCCTGTTGTTGAATATTTCTGTTGCTTTTGGTGTTCTTTTTGTTGCCTGTTGTTGAATATTTCTGTTGCTTTTGGTGTTCTTTTTGCTGGTCTATTTGTCCTGATTATTTTTGGAATGAGAGTGTAGGGATGAAAAGGTAAAATGGAACAGGGATGACAACCAAAAGAGATAGAACAAGATGATAGGAAGGATAAGAAACAGAGTGAAGGAGAAAGAAAGAAAGACATGGGACAGCAGATCCCACGAGAGGAGGCCAAAGCACGTGCGTGTGTGTGTACAGTATGAGTGTTTGTGTGAAAGTAGGCCATACTATGTGTGTGTGTGTGTGTGTTGTGGGGTTCAGAGGTGGACGGTGACAGTTCTGACAGCTCCAGGCTTTCGCGGTCTTCCAGGCCTTGGGTTAAATTTAACCAGGGGGGATTGGATGTGCACTTGGAGACATGTAGCCATGAGTTGAGGAGCTGAGGACTAGAGGAGAGCAGGTGTAGGAGGTGGGGGGTGGAGGGGCAAGTGGCTCAAGCAGAGGGAGATTTTCTGGAAGGGGAAGAGAGAGATTGAAGGAGAGAGAGAGAGGGAGAGAGAGGGATGGCTGGAGAAAGTGATGAGCTGTCCACTTGTTGGTCCTGTCCAAGCCTGGCACAGTTGTGTCCATCACCGAGGGGTGTTCGCACCTCAGGGCATGGTCTCCTAGGTCTCGCGTCCTTCTTGACTTCAGCATGTCCCCGGGTTTGAAGGATTGTGCCACCAGTCTTACCCCCACCCCCCTGACCCACCCACCAACAGACCCCCCCCCCCCCCAAGACCACCCTTCGCTCAGACCCCCTCTACCCCCCCCCCGCCCCCCCCAGTGTATGTTGTCCCTCTCGCAGCTGTCACATAAATCACATAGTGTACACACAACGGGGAGGCAGGCTGGCTCACACGATAAGTGGGTGTCTTAGTGGCTTCGAGTTTTTTTTTCCCCCGGTTCGGGAACGGAGCGGGGTTTTCATCTAAAGGTTTTAAGGCGCTAATAAGTGTGGCCAGTCACTATTTCGATTGGTACGTTTTTCAACAAAGCTGCACCCGAGCAGATTAGAGGTAGCCTCCACTGCTATGGCGCCACTCCTGAGCAATGGCGCTTGCCTGTGAGTTGTCTGAGTAATATAAGTCAACACCCTGGCGGTACGCTAATAGTCCAAGGGGAAAAAGGTCAAAGCCTTTCCTGGGCCGAGGTGCAATATGTCCAGATGTGATTGCTCATTGTTGTCTATTCCAAAGACACTCCAAAGAGAGTGACGCTGATGTTCCAAGGCTAAACTGTTTCAGCTGACAGCAATGATTGGGATCTTATCGAGGAAATCCTCAAAAGCAATCCCTTGAAATCAAAAAATGTGAATCGGATCGCAACAATTACTATTACAGTATGATTGATGAAGACAGATGATGATTCATTTGGACAAACGGTGCAGTGACATCTTCATTACCAGACAAACTTGATCAGGATTTTCCCAGCAGGGGGTCAGCTCACAAGCATCTGCTCTGAAAGGCCTCTGGATGAGACGCCGTGTTTGACCACCAGGTCATAAAAGTGGCTCTCATCCTCAGTTAGATGTGGCGGGCAGCCTGCTGACTGTTGGCTTCTGAGTACTAAGGTTGGCACGGACCGGATCGCGAATCTGGCCCAAAGTCGAGTCTTGGCAGTGAGGCCAGGTCTCGTGTGGATTCTCTGAAAGTCCGGGGATGGGTAATACCTCGTTAAACTTGATCGGTAGAGCCGCAGGGAGAAAAAAATATTCACAGCTGTGGTTGACTTTATCTGTTTTTTATTTGTTGGAATAAATGCGCTCTGGTTGTCTCTGCGATGTCTGAATTGTAGAAAGAAAATCGTCTTACATTCAGAGTATACTGTGTGAACATTTTCTTCTATTTCTCAAATTCTTTTAAGACCGCAATTTAATAACTGTGTGATGTATGTATGACATAGACACTTTCTCACACTCTGAGAACGTGCTCTTATTCTTAGAAGTCAATCAATGGTGGCAAAGTAGTGGGCAGCAGATTTTGTGTCCATTCAATCCCCGACTAAAGACCATGTGTGCGATGTCATTTAAATGTGAATTTCTTTTCTCTCTCCCCACTTGTACGGCACACAGCCAACATTAACATAAAATTGAGATATTCTTTGCGCGGGTCTTTACATAGAGACATAGAAACAATGCACATGTTGTCCACAAGACTTTTTTTCCCTGTTTTTTTTTTTCTTCTTCTTTATTCGTTGCGTCGATTTGGATTTGTCTTAGTCGTATTTTCACACTGCTATCGAATGGCCTGGCGGGGTCCTGTGTGGAGCGCTCCACTCCTCGCCAGCCTGGCCCCAAGATTAGGCCCCAGCTGTCCGACTGAACCTTATCGTGCTTCCATATTCCGGTTTCTGGGAGAACGGGATAACCTTTCCCTCCCTAGAGGACGACTAAGAGCGGCTGGGACCACCTGACACCGGATCACCCTTCCGGAATGCTGGGAATGGCGGTGTCCGTTCGATGGGACCGATGCCGCCCAGGGGGGCTGTGGCATCCCTGAATTGTGTTTATTTGTTGGCACCCTGTCGTGAAAACCTTCCCATCAACTGCATATTAATCTTGTCAGCGAATTTCCCAGTGTTTCTTTTTTTATTTTTTTTCCCGCCCCCCCCCCCCCCGGCTCACGCGCTCGCTTTGCGTCCAACGCTGCCCTGCCGCCACGCCACCTCCGGATGAATTTACGACCCTCTCCTCGCCCGCGGCTGCCCCGGCTGAAGCAACGCCGCTCTGCCCTCGCTCCCCTCTTCTCTCATCATCTTTTCACTCCTCTCTTTTTTCTATCATGCCATCTGCCCACCTATACACACTCACACATACACACACAGAAACACACACTCAGATTCAAACATTCACACACACACACCACACACAGACACTCAGACAAAGACAAATAAAGGCACATAGTGCCTACACCCCACACATGAATGCAGACAGATACACACACACACACACACACACACACTTACACACAGCGGCCTCACTTGACACATGTACACACAGACACACATGCTAAGAGCCGAGTGCTTAAAGGCATTACCCTCGTCTTGGGTGACGCGAAGCCATCGTGGCAGAGGCCACTAAAAAGCGGGAGTGATGAAAAACGCCCCAGTCCTGCTGAGAAGCCATCTTCTGTTTCACACCCTGGGACAATTTATGGGCCTTGCACCGGTCACTGGCACGGCCTGTCTGTCTGCCTCCCCCGCTGTGCCTGTCGCCCTGCAGCGCCCAATGTGTGCTCTCTCTCTCTCTCTCTCTCTCTCTCTCATTCTTTCTTTCTCTCATTCTCTCTCATTCTTTCTCTCTATCTCTCATTCTTTCTCTCTCTCTCTCATTCTCTCTCTCTCTCATTCTTTCTCTCTATCTCTCTCATTCTTTCTCTCTCTCTCTCTCTTTCTCTCTCTCTGCTTGTCCCTTTCTCTTTCTGTTCAACCTTTTCACTGTTTTTAACTCTCTTTATTGCTTATTTTCATCCTTTTGTCCTTTTCTCTTCTCCTCTTATCCACATGTACATTTATTCATTTAGCCACTTACAGAATGAGACTAACATCCAAGCTACAGTGCAGAGGAGACCTTAGCTAGTTACTAGTTACTAGTTACCATCAGTCAATGATGGATTATTTCTCATATTATATATATTTCCTCTGTTTTAGGTCAGTGTGTGAAATCATCAGGGTCTTTCTCTCTCTCTCTCCCTCTCTCTCTCTCTCTCTCTCTCTCTCACACACACACACACACACACACCACTGCCTCTTTATTTTTCTCCTTCAAATGTGTCCGCTCTCTCCCTCCCCTGACCTTGTTTCCTGCTGTTAAACTCACATGTCCCCAATTCCATCATTATCCTCCACCCTCACTATGCCTCTGACCAATCACCTGTCCTCATTATCCTCCACCCTCACTATGCCTCTGACCAATCACCTGTCCTGTTTATCCTCTCACACTCTGTCTTCTTCTTCCTCTTCTTTGTCTTCTGCTTCTTATATATATATACAGTTTTTCTCAGTCGCTTTGGTGCTTTTTTCAGATCAGAATGAAAATTCTCATAACTATTAGTTCAACCTCCACAACATTTAGTCATTTGTGCACATCATAGTAGCAATTTCTCCTTCCTCTGAACAAATTGCAAATACTTTTGGACATGTATCAGTTGCTTTCATACAATTCTCTGCTGTTTTTTAACATTATCATTTGCTTATGTCATGTCAGTCAAAATGAACTATACTTATGAATGCTGAATAGTCGTTCCCAATAAAACTAATAGTCTTCATTTCATTGCTTGAGTCATTACATACAAAATTGTTGAACTAGTTATCAAATTCTGTCACAGTGCTGTAGAATTGCAAAGAGCATACAGTAAAAATGTATGCATTCAGTGTCTTGTACTCACTTACTCACCTAACTACAGCAATGTGTAACTTTACTGTAGTTTTCAAATGGCTGTACAAGTACTGTATAGTGCTGTCTTGAGCATGTTCAGGTAGTCATAATGAAAACATGACAAAGCCATTTGACTATCTTGTTCATAAACGATGTCAAGACTTTTCATTTTGATGACACTGACAGTTTCATTGACATGAATACCTGCTTTTGAGGAATGGACTATCCATTTTGAGCAAGTGACGTGCTTTTGCAGGTCATCCACTAGGTTTTGCAGTTTGCACTAATTGTTTTGAGAATTGCACTAACTTCTGTGCAAATGTTAATAGTGATGTGAGAAAAGCACCAACGCGACTGAGAAAAACTGTAATATATATAATCTATCTATCTATCTATCTATCTATCTATCTATCTATTTTCTCTATTATCTTAATCTTCCTCAATCTTTGTGTTTCATACTCCCTTGAACACCCTTTAAAGAACGTTCTCCATCCCATCTTTCTTGTCACTCGGGCTCACACACTCCATAAATCTCTTTCAGCAGTAGCAGCAAGATCTCACACACGTACGCAGGGTCGGACTGGGAACAAAATTTGGCCCTGGCAATTTTTTCCTGGACCGGCCCACCACTGGACCGACGTTGTTGTAGCATGTTGTAGAAACACAACCACAGCCTTAATTTGGTGCAAATCTCCTTTACTTTGGTTATAGTCCGCGATTCACATTAACTGCAGGCTATCACCACAAGTGTATAGCCTACTAAACGTTTTTGCCCAAGTTTGTGTGCCGTCATCACATTTTGCAAAATTAGGCTACCTTCGTTACTAACCTACCAGTTGATGGCCTACTTTTTACCTGCATCGACTCGCGAATCGCGATTGATTGTGCATTTAATGTAACACTCGGTGGAGAGACTTCCACTTTCCAAGTTTCACTTTCACTGTCGTTGTGAGCTAAAAGGTTAGGCCTACTATATGGGAAATACTTTGAAGTTCCTTTTGAGTAGGATCAGCTCCAAAAATGAATGGATTTTCTTTAACCTGTGCTACACTTTTCCACCAAGTTGTGCGAAAATTGTAGACTACCCGTAGTTTTTTTTATGTTGACAGAACCGCACTACAGTAGCCTACATGGTGCAGTAAATGGAAGCTCTTGGTAGCGTGTGCAACTAACGTCTATAAAAACAATATATTTATGGAATAAAACTAGACCTCTGGTTGCTGTTTACGGTTAAACTGTGATGATGTGAACACCAGCCAGCGGAGGGCACCTACTAGGCTACCATGCACTCGTAGGCTATATTTCCCCACAAACCTAGCGGCTGCTTGGACAAATCCACTTGAGGGGTGGGGCAGGGGCGCGCGATCGTAACACACACTGAATCTGTCATGAAGAGGCCAAAATGATTGACCTGTCACCCCCCAAACCAAATGGATGCAACTGCATTTATAGGCTAGGCCTATGCCTACATGACGGGCCGCAAATAGGCCTAGTCTAAATAACTTAAACATTTTTTTTTTTTTAAATCCCGGAGGTCACCGGCCCACATGTGGACCGGCCCACCGGGCATTTGCCCGGTTGTACAGATTACCAGTCTGAGCCTGCACGTATGTGTTCTGACCAGGCTAGAGTGAGACTAATGGCCGTTCCTGTACTTTTGCTGTCATTTCTCGTCAAATTATCGCTGGCGTAATGAGTTGCAGGGAGCCAGGGTTTTTTTGTGGCCCGTTGATACCCACACACACACACACACAGTGTGAACGAGAGACAGGGGGTCCAGCAGGACTACAGGCAAGAACCTCAAACACCAGTGAGATACAGACACTGGGTGCTTAGAGCAGAGATATAAGCTGAAACTTCTGGAAGTCAACATTACCAACACTCAACACAGAGTCCAGCTAATCAACTGTCTATCGGCTAATTTCCCACACATGGTTCAAGCCTTATCCTAGACTAAAAGCTTTTTCCAATGGAGATTTTCATTGATGATTTCTTTAAGTCTTGGACTAGACTTAATCTACGTACAGGAAACCAGCCCTATATGTTTTGCTTTAAACGATCACACAAATGACAAATCACAGCCAAAAATGGACGGCAGATAGTTTGGCTGTGTTTTGTCGGAGGGACCCCAGCGGTGGGGGCAAAGATAGGCGTGGGGTCCAGATACAGAGGGTAGGGGTGTGGAGGGGGCCAGTCCACCCATGCATGCTTGGCCAGTATGGGGTACACAAAAGCCTGGAGGTCACTTTCCACTGTAATGTACACCCACTGGGGGATGGTGCGTGGACAGGAGACATGAGGGGTACCGACATGTGCCCCCTGGGTGTCCCAAATGTCAGCCAAAGGTCTGGGTCAGTCCTGCCCACCAACCCCCCCTCCCCTGGACCCTCCCCTCCAACCACCACTGCACCCACCAAATTCTGTCAATCACCCATCATGTGCCCTCCTACCCCTGGCCCAAACCTCAAAACACACCGACCACAGCCCCAACCATCCGCTATATCAGATGTACAGAGTCGCTGAAATATGGTAAAGAGATACTGGGCTATCAGCGTGCAGGGGTACAGAGCAGGCGTTGGCTGGCGTTGTTGTTAGCAAGGCCATCAGTCGTGATGACAAGGGATCTGCGTCAAGTGCTGTGGAACAACAATGCCACGGATGGTGACCGTAAATTAGGGTTTGTGGGCATCAAGCTGTCCACGCTGTTCTCAGGTAGAGCGTCCGAGTGTGGTTAACCCCGTGCCGTCTGAGGCAGTCGTAACTCCGGGGTGGGCTATGACATGAACAACAGCTGGCAATTAGAACCAGAAGTGTTTCCTGGATCTCTTCACTTCCTCTTCACTGTGGCTGTCCACCATCTCTCCTTCCCCCTCTCTCTCTTTTTGTTCTCTCCATATCCCTCTCTCTCCTATTTTGGGGTCTCTTATCTTCATCTCCAAGGCCTTTCTTTCCTCATGACAATCTCCCGCTGGAACTATCAAACACTTTCCTCTTTGTCTTTTTGTTTTGGAGATTCTATCACTCATTTCCTCATAGATGTACGACTGCTCTCTCTCTCTCTCTCTCTCTCTCTCTCTCTCTCTCTATGAGTGTTATGGAGACCTCTCTCTCCCTCCTCCTTTTATTTTCTATTATTTTTCATTTTGTTCCCTGAGATGATGGATGTATCTGTTGTCTAAGCCTCTGAGGTGATGAAAGAGATACTCTTACCCAACCTTAGAAAAATTTGCCACAAGTGGTACCAGAGACAGGGGGTGTCGATCGGGTGGGGGGGAGGGGGGGGGGTGCGGTGTCACACACACATTTTATTTTTACAATGCGGACACACGACGCTATTACACGATATGGCCCCGCCGTAACTCATATTTCACACAGGCAATGTGTGAGGCAGCTCTAGAATGAGGCCCCCTGCTGGCTTTGTGGCAGTCTGCCCGGATTGGGCCCACCATGGAGAGAGAAAGAGAGACACAGTTCGTTCCGCCTGCAAGCGAAGAAAAACAGAGAGATAGAAAGAGGGAGTGGAAGAGAGAGAAAGACGGGGGGGGGGGGGGGGCAGAGAGTGAGAAGGAAAAGCAGCAGAAAGAGAATTAAATTGAGAAAGAAAAGTGGCCACAAGAAAGAGATAGAAAGGAGAGAGAGAAACAGATTAAGAGAGAGAGGGAGAGAGAGAGAGAGAGAGTAGGAGAGGCCGTTAACTCTCTCATCAGTGCGATCCCCGGGCCCTGCCGGTCTCACGTGGAGTCGTATTCGCCCTTTCATAAGTCATCCGACAAAACTCCACCGAGGCATCCAGCCCCACACCGCCGTCGCAGACCGGCTTTAAAACCGGAGAGAAATTAAATACTTCAAACGTCTAAAATAAACCCCGCGCTCAATAGACCCTAACTGTGGAGTGATGAATGATGGAGAGCTATAGTATTCATTCACTCGAAATAGATTTTTTTTTCTTTTTTAAAACGGGTAGCTGTGCTTGAGGTAGAGTAATTGAAGTGTGGCAGATTCAGTGTAGTTGAGATAGATTTATAGTCGAGTGTTACACACGCCAGAAAAAACGACACTTGAGAAGCTGAATATGATACTTTTGAATATGAATAAGGGAATAAGAGAGAGCGAGAGAGAGAGAGAGAGAGAATAAAAGAAAGAGAGGGAGAGCAAGAAAAAGAAATCTTACTCATCTAATGACCTCACACATGCAGCTTATTGTCCGAACAGCTGAAAAGACTTCTCACCCTCTTTTTTTCTTCCAAGTGCTGATAAAACAACTGAAGAGGCTTTGACAGAGATTACATCGTCTTCCCCCTCTCCCTACCCTCCGTCCCTCACTCCCTCCATCCCTCCATCCTCCACTTCTCTCTTCTTGACTCTATCACTCTTTCCTGTGGGCCTCAGGTCAGCCTCAGGAGAAAAGAGCTTACATTTCCCTTTCCCTCGACCTCCCTTCACTTCCCTCTATCTATCCATCCATCCACCACCTCTCTTTCACTCTATCAGTCCATCAGGACAGCAGGGCTGACCAAGAGAGAGAGAGAGAGAGAGAGAGAGAGAGAGAGTGAGAGAGACTCTGGCAGATATCACACTCCATGGCAGGGGAGTGTGATATCTGTAGCGCATGAAGGTGCTAAGCAGAGATCTGTCAGAGAGAATGCGCCTCAGGGAGACACGGCAAAAGGAGTGGGTGTGTGCGAGACTCTGTGTGTGTGTGTGTGTGTGTGTGTGTGTGTGTGTGTGTGTTTGTGTGTGTGTGTGAGTGTGTGTGTGTGTGTGTGTGTGTGTGAGTGTGAGTGTGTGTGTGTGTGAGTGTGAGGTGACTGTGAGTGTGTGTTGGTGTGTGTGTGAGTGTGTGTGTGTGTGAGTGTGAGGTGACTGTGAGTGTGTGTTGGTGTGTGTGTGAGTGTGTGTGTGTGTGTGTGTGTGTGTGTGAGTGTGTGTGTGTGCGTGTGTGTGTGTGTGTGTGAGTGTGTGTGTGTGTGTGTGTGTGACAAAAAAAGAGTGAAATAAAAGGAAGGGATGGACATGCAAGGAAGGAGGGTGTGTAAGAAATTAAAAAGCAAAAACTAATTTGTTAGTAGGTTGCACAGAAGAACCGAAAGAAGAACCAAAAGAACCATGGAAAACAGATTGAAGGAAAGAAGTCAGTCAGAGAGAAAAACAACACTGAGATGAAAACTGGCAAGTTAGAGTGTGTGTGTGTGTGTGGGCATTATGCAGGTGTGTGTGTGGGGGGGTGCTGTTTTATTGAATTCACTCCTGGGTTAGAGATCACTCAGAGGTAGAAAGTAAAACACACATGCATGCACACACACACACACACACACACACACACACACACACACACACACACACAGGTCAGGTCTTCATTAGTGCTCATGATCTGACCTTCCATGCCAGATCCTCTGACATGAAGCAACTCTCACTTGAAAGGGAAGGAAGAGAGAGAGTAAGAGAGAGAGAGAGTGAGTGTGTGTGTGTGTGTGTGTGTGTGTGTGTGTGTGTGTGTGTGTGTGTGTCTGTCTGTGTTTGTGAGGGGATCTTTAACTTAATTAAACACTAATATGAAGCAGTCAGTATGTCTGCCTTTGTTCTGCTGTGTGTGTGTGGGGGGTGTGCAGTGTGTGTGTGTGTGTGTGTGTGTGTGTGTGTGTGTGTGTGTGTGTGTGTGTGTGTTTGTATATGCACATGCATAGGGGGTGTATTTGTGAGAGATCCAGACCTCCAGCCTCACTCACACCCACCCCGAGCCAGGAAGCCGAGCCCCATCGGAGGAGCTATTAGTGGGGCAGAGATTATGCTGAGCCCTGGGGCTCTGGAGCCCTGGAGAGGGAGAGAGAGAGGGCTGTGAGTCTGTCCGAGCCCGAGGTGTGATCACTGACAGCGGGATTAGAGGCGGCTCACCGCCCCATTTCCCCTGCTGCTGACAGACGGAAGGGACTCCTGAGGGGTGCGAACGGGCAATTCATCTCGCCCTCGACCTCTTGTGCCGTCACACATATACATATACACACACACACACACACACACACACACACACACACACACACATTCAAACACACGAACACTGCTATTACATACAGTACATGCAATTCAATTGTTGCGTCTGAGAGCATGTCTATGCTTTTTGTGGGTGTTTACATCAGAAATGTTCTCTAGGATCTCTAAAGGGGGTGGGAGTGTTGTGTGTCCACTACACAACACATATCGTAACACCCCCAATTATCACCACTTTTGTTCGGAAATTGTAAAACAACGATGTTTTTTAACACTTCAAAATAACATTTGCTAAATGAACCTTACATTTTTCAGTAGCCATAGGTGTGTAGATCTGTACAAAATCTGGTTTGGTTCTTAACGGGAGCATTTACTGCCTGAAATATCCGATTTTGTTTACCACGCTCGGAGTTATAGTGCTGGCCTGATGGGTCGCCTATTTACGCCGTTTCAACGGCACATGAACGGTTAGCTCAAGTGGTTGTGTACACGCAGCCTTACAACACTGTTTACAGCTCTTCGAGTCACGGTAAAATGTCTTTTTTGGTACATAGCTAATTTAAATACACCTATGGTGTGGGTGGTTGCGTTTCTTTAGGAGTCCGCCGTCTTGGTTTGTATAGAAATGGATACACATACCACATAACACAGACACATACACGCAAGACGGCGGAAATACGGGACCGACGGTAATAGGAGGAGTTCCGATAATCTCTCAAGTTTTGAAAAAATCTAGGTAACCACCTTTAAAAATGGAATTTGTTCTAAAATTTAAGAGTTTAAGGATTAAATTTAAGGATTGAAGAGTTTGAACCTATTATTTATTATGATGTGCAGGGAAGCGGCCAATAGGTGAGACTGTGAGGGGATACTTAGTATATAAAAGTAGTTGAGAGAGGTGGCACAGAGAATAGGGGTTTCCAGTGCAAAGAGAATGCGCCACTGCATATACAGAATGACAGACGGGCGAGGTTGCCATCAGGGTGGTCAGATAATAGGCGTGTGTGTGTGTGTGTGTGTGTGTGTGTGTGTGTGTGTGTGTGTGTGTGTGTGTGTGTGTGTGCCATCATGACTTTGTTTCTCTCTCTCTTTTTTCTCTCTCTCTGTCTTTAAAAGTGAGTGATCACATTCAGACATCAGTTGTTCATCACCCTGGGCAACTCTGGCATGTTGGACAGATCACACATGTTTCTTCTTCAATGTCAACGTTCCCCCTTCATCTTTATGCACCCCCGCTAACACACACACACACATACACTCACACACACACACACACACACACACACACACACACACACATGTAATACTTCACCTGATTTAGCCTCTTAATGTGGAGGATTTCACATAGTCTCTAGCTTATTTGTCCACAGGGCACGCCAACAAACCGTAAATGCACATCTTTAAAATATGAGGCTCCAAGCGGACTTCACAGGCATATTTGCAATACTTCTCGATTCCCTCTGATTAAGCCATGTTTCCTGAGCTTTGGACACACTGATCGACTGACAGACGAAACACACCATCTGATTAGCCTCTCACCTCAGTCCAAGTCATTGTGTGTGTGTGTGTGTGTGTGTGTGTGTGTGTGTGTGTGTGTGTGTGTGTGTACGTGCGTGCATGCGTGTGCGTGTGTGTGTGTGTGTGTGTGTGTGTGTGTGTGTGTGTGTGTGTGGAAACCCAGACCTCTTTTACCACTGCTAAGTATGCTGATAATTGGTCCAGTGTTTGACTGTGTCAGTGATGTTTAACATGACAGGAGCGTATAACAGAGCTTGAAGTGAAAAGCGGTTGCTAATTGGCTGTTTAAGGGAACGTGTGTGTTTGACAAAAACAGGCTTAACTGAAAACGATAACAAGACAAAGGGCTACGGAAAACAAACTGTCACACAGGATGCCTAATTAGAGGCTTTTTGGGGTGCAGTGCTGAGAGGACCAGCTGAGAAGGGCTCGAGTATTTCCCTTTTCTCAATGGGAGTTCAGGGGCCCAAGAACACCTGCATGTGAACCCACATGCCCAAAGGTCATGCCACACTGACCCCCCTCCCCCAACACAGTCACACACACACACACACACACACAAGAAGTACCATTAACACATCTGGGAAATGCCATTAGTAACTATTCTTCACAGGAGACTGCAAAGGAGATCTGATCTGAACTACAGTCTGTAATAGGGCTAATGAACACGGGAAGAAACAAGGGATGAGACTGCTGCCAAAATGTTCTTCCCGTAATAATACAAAGATATAAAATATTATGATTATTTTAGATTAGTCCAATTTCATCGGTCATCTCAGAGCAATGTTCCAGAAAATGCAATAATTGACCATTTCAGGACCAAAAAAGGGCCTCACTATTTTGAGACAGAAGAAAGGGCCTCTCTTACAAACTGGTCCAAAAATAACTGCATTCATGACCTAACTGGCACACATGTGAGGGTTGGAGTTCTGTTGTGATCTCCTGTGTTCCCCATGTTTCTGAGCCTCCAGACGCACATTATGAAGTGGGTTTTCACACAGGATATTGGGCTGTCTGTCGGCGGGGAGTTTGACTTGTCAAGGTCACGTGTCAACACCTACCCGTCGCCAGGGTGACATCGCCGCGGGAAACAACGTGCCCTAACATCCAGCGGGCCCCGCTAAAGTATCGGCGGGGCGAAACCCCCTGACTCCTGGACGTGGAGCCCTGATTGATTATTTGTGAGGAAAGTCTGACTTTTATTGTTTATGTTTCAAGGATGGAGGCAGAAAACAAGCTCTGGCTTGGGGCTGGCTCAGGTTTAACAGACGTCTTTTGTGTTGCCTGGCCACTGCACTATGGCAGCCCTCACGCTGTCTCTCGGTCTTTCTGGGGGTAAACCCACTTCACTTGTGCTCAGGGACTATACTTGATCATTGACGGACTGACTGCCAGTCTTGTTTGTGGCTTTCAATATATGTTTGTGGAGCTTTTCCATTCAACTTTGCAGTAAACTTCTCCATTTATACTACCTTTTAATCAGACTACACACCGAATGGGGACTTTAGGATTGAATCTCTATAACACTTCCATATGTATACAATTATTGTGTATATACATAAATACTATGTTCTGTTTTATTCATACTTCTTAACAACACTCTTACCTGTCATTACTCCATACAAGTCAGACAGTCTATGAAGAAAATGACTTTTAACTGTTCATAGCAACATATACATAGCAACATTATTAATGGCAATGCTTGGCTGTTATTGGGATTTACCTGGGATTTATTCTACACACGCAACAGCGTTTCATTTAAAAGCCCATCCATGCAGCTCAGTGCAGGACAGTGCCGGCCTTTTCCCATCTAGAGCCATGATGCTGGCCTATGTTTGTGTGGATTAGACAGTCCTCCTCCTCCTCACCCCCTGACACACAGATTTATGATCCGTCGTATTTAGATAATGATGTAGATCAAACTGTTCGGGGAAAACAAACATGTATTTCATTCCTCACCCTGTTTAAATGCACGTCGTAAATTTCTTCTTTAAAACGTTTTTTTTTTTTTTTTTTTAAAAAACCCTGGTGCCACTCGCCCCACCACACATATGTTTTGTAGAACAAGTCTTAACAGTAAAGACCCTTAATCGATTTGCATTTATTTTCTTTTTTCGTATTTTTATTTCCTTTTCTTTCTCTCTCTCTCTCTTTTTTTAATTGGACAGATGAATAGCATTGCGGCCGTGGAGCATAGTGGCATTATTGTTTGGGTGCGGGTAAACAGAGGGCTGAATGGACTTGTAAAGCACAGGATAAACAGAGCTCTCTCAGGGAGGGATTGGGTGTCTGTTTATGGCCAGTAATACGAAGTGCACGGCTCTAAAGTGACTAATTACATCAGCTGCACGGATTTCGGGGGATGTTAGAAGAGAGAGGGAGGGAGGGGGAGAGAGAGAGAGAGAATGCATCAATGTGAGTGTGTGTGTGTGTGTGTGTGTGTGTGTGTGTGTGTGTGTGTGTGTGTGTGTGTGAGAGAGAGAGAGAGAGAGAGTGTGTGAGTATGTGTATAGTTTTGTGCTCATGTCGTATGTTGTGTGTAAATGAGAGAGCTCATAACAAGCATGAGGGACAATGTGACACTACAAGCAAAACACACATACACACACACACATACGTAAACACACACAAACACACTCACACACACACACACAAAAGAAAGACCCAGAGAATTCCAGAGATGGAGACTTACACAAAGTCTGAGAGCAACAGAGACAGAGAGAGAGAGAGAGAGAGAGAGAGAGAGAGGGATGAATGTTAGTGTCAGGAGGAGGAGGTAGTGTAGCGGCTGAAGTGAAGCCTGACGCTGGTGTGGTAGTGAGGGGGGGGGGGGGGAGGGGGCTGTGGTGGGGGGGTGAGGGGGTGGGGGGAGGGTTGGTTTCCTGTGCCCTGATCTCTCCAGACCGCTCTCATTAAAAGCATTGCTCCTTCTTCCTCCCATATGACATGTTCCACACATGGGACAACCCCCCCCACCCCCCATCCCGCACACACACACACACACACACACACACACACACACCACTCCAACCAAACCTGCACTCCACCCGGAAGGCGTACAGCTGCGCAGCACGTCACATGGCCCCCTCGAACATTCCAAAATTGTCATGACAACCATTCACCTCCACCATGTTCATGTTTCCGACTGCTTTCTTTTGTTTTGATGGCAATGTATCATCCAAACTATTCATCAGCAGCCTTTCCCCTCAGTGTAGGAATTGGCTAAGTGTCATGGCTGGCTTTGCTTGTTTTCCAGTCCTTTGAAGACGCTAAATGGCACATACTTCTGTGGACATCCTCACAAACTTAACGAATAAGCAAAATTGAGAAAATAAGGAACCCAATAATAAAAGAAGATTTGATAGTACATACATGCTTCGATTCTGATGGCTGTTCGATTCCCTTCATGACAAGTCAAAAGGGGCCCTTCTGTACATAATTTTGTCACCTCATTGCTTGGGCACTAACTAGACGCCTGCAGGTCCTCACACCTCAGGACTCCAATACCATGGATACTGGGTACTAAAAAGTAACCTTAGTGGTTTGCCTTCATGCTTGACTTAGATCGAGGCCAGAAGGTTGTCATGAGGTGTGTGAGGTCAACACATCCCAGTCACCCTCAGAAAAAAAAAAGAAAAGACTCTTTTGCTCACACACACAGAAAAATCAAGTATCACTCACTCACTTCTACATGCTCTCTTTCTTTCTTTCTTTCTTTCTTTCTTTTTTTCTTTCTCTCTCTCTCACTCTCTCACACACACACACTCCTGTTCAATGACCTAAGAGAGTTCAGCAACTGTGTCCAGCTGCCAACCACACCAACACTGCAGAATTATGTACCAGATTGCCTTTCCATGGAGCAAAAGAAATATGAATTTTCATTTAGGCTGATGGCAGGTAGCAGGTGTCCATGAAATTTATTGTGTAACTTCAGGGAACAAGAAAACTGTGGTTATTCCAAACTAATAATTAATGTGTACTTACATGGAGAACATAACATGGAGAACATAAGCATATTATTCTAAGGTAGCCATACATTTCAGGTACAGTTAAGGGGTTGCTGTAGACTTGGACATTTTAGAAACAGGAACTGCTGATAGGCTAAACTAGGTCAACAGACTCTCTTTTAGCCACAGACAAAACAATAACTGATCCCACTGGAAGGCTGTGTTCAGTCTCTTGCCTGTATCTATTAAATAAATGCTCCCAATTAGTGTGAGTGGTGTGAGGGGCTAATTCTGTGACATCCTTATCATAAACATAATGTGGCATGCTAAAATGCTAACCGCTAATCAATAGCTGTCAAAAACCAAACCAAAATTCTGCAGTCAAAAAGAGACAAAAAGAGGTTTACTTCTAAAGACTGACACACACACACGTAGGCCTACGCACGCACATGCACACAGCAGTCTTCAGTGATGTTGAATCACCAGGGAAACGTTCTTACCGTGATGTGAGATGTGAGAGACAGTGATGAAGTTTCTGGCATCTCTCAAACTCCTGGCTGTTGGTGGAAGTGCTATTCTCGGATAGAGGTTTGCTTTGAAAAGGGCATATCAACAGGTCTGGCTTTAGAAAGTCAATGCTGCCACCCAGTGTTTACAAGCAGCAAAAACAGCCTATATCCAAGGACTAAGACCAAAGTCCTTTAAGTCAAGTCCCTCCACTCGGCAGCCATATTGCAACGCTTTTTGGGTACTCATCAGGCATCCTATTCGGCAGAAATGCGCATGCGCAAGGCTTCACGACACCAACCATGCTCCAGCGGCAAGTTCACAATACATGATTGGCATGATGTCTGCACAACACAGCACATAATTGGCTCAATGTAGTCACATCACACCACATGATTGACTCAATGTATACACACATCGACGTTTTAGCGAGGAAGGGGTGGGATATGTGTAGACAACTGCCATATTGGTGTTACAAACTAACCCTATGCATTTCTATTGAGGATTTTTTGAGTGCTGTGTCTCCTCATTAGAAAGTCTCTACTAAGACCTTGAACTCATTCTTGTAGGCTACACTAGGCCTACAAGTATATACACCAGACTACAGTAGACTACTGTAGGGCCAATAGTTATTTATTTTGTGGGCTTGTGTGCTGGTATAGGCCACCAGTTCAACTTCAGAACAAAAGAACATAATGTTTTACATAGGCCTACTGATACAGACCTTCCTCTGTGTTTTCTGTTAGTGTTTGATATCCGTACCTTGTCCCTCCATCCAGTGGGCTGTTGGAAGTTGTCTCAAGGCCAAACTTGACCAATATGTCAAATAACACCTCTGTCTATTCATACTATGCAGGCAATGCCAGCACCTGAAATGGCTTTAAAGGACAAACAACCTGAAGAGCTGCCAAAATCTGGACGCCCAGCTATCAAATCCTGACCAAGTATGGGCAATAGAAACCACTCAAGGTCTCAGGTGAGCACAATCACTATGTTGTCTCACCATGAGGCAATAAAAAATGAATTCTCCACAAACGATTGAGCTCAACTGAATTCAGGCATTGTTGTGAGGCAAATGTCCTAAATATTTCAGCCAACACTTTATATATCTCAGGTTGTCATGAATTCTCTCTCTGGCTTTTGTCCTTCAGGCTGCAGTTAGTGGGCCTGTACTTGCTGTTGATCATGTGAGATTGCTAAAGATGGCTGATGTGCTTCGTTCAGTCGCTTTCGTTGCTGGCAAGTTTCATGGGATAACGTAGCTCCTCAATCTCAAGAGTTTTGGATGTTTTTTCTGTTGGGTGTCTGCACATGCAGCCCTCTTTAGGATTGAATAATGTCCCTCCTGTAAAGTCTTTCTTTCCGAGCACCTTCAATTAAAAGAATCAGGCTGTCGTTGTGACAAACACCACACCCATTTTATTTATTTATTTATTTTAAAGGAAAAGAAAATGTGCCCCCCCCCCTTCCTCTTTAGGAATTTTTAATCTTGGTAGGTGTGACATTTATGGGCAAAAGAGCAAATGTTTCCCCATAAAAGCTGTCAGGCTTTTTATTGCCTTATAAATACACAGTTCATTTGTTTCCTAGTCTGCCGGGTTGGACACAAAATTGAACAGAGGAGCGAAGGTGTTTGTGATGTGTAATCTCATTACCTCAAGGCCTCTGATGACGGCTGTATTAACGCGCCGCCGCCAATGATGTGGGCGTGAGGGGTGAGCACAGGTAAGTGTCAGGAGAGCTACAGTTTACGCTTTTCATTTTTAAAAGCGGAGCATTCCTTCGCAGAAACCGACCGGGTGGGAGAGCTGTGAAGTAAAACAGCGTGACCGGCTGTAGGGCCCTGCTGCTTTCCCCCCGGACACCCCCCCCCCCACCCCCACCAACACCCACACAACTCCCAAAACCATGAAATACGGATGCCACGTATGCGCGGCCTAGTAACTGTAAATTCTGTTCCGAGTTACGAGCGTGTTAAAGTCTACCTGCATCCTGCCTGCGGGCTGTCTACTGCCTGCGCTCTGCGCCCATGGAGAATAGCCCTTTGGAATAACATGGTGGAGAGACTGAGAAATGGAGGTACATATTTGACTGTGCCTCCCTCTTTCTCTGTGACGGCAGTTAAGGGAGGTTATGAGAATAATTGGAACTCCCACTTCTTGATTTGCGTCGCTGAGGCCTGGACCGCCGGTGGTCCGAGCCTCTGGCGACAGCTCTTGACACGGACCTCGGTGTGGGACCTCTGGGAGACACACTCTCACACACACACACCGCAAGGTTCTCTCCCCCCGAGCTCTTGTACAGGAAAAGCTATAGCAAAAGGCATACATCACCACTTGTCCGGACGTATTTGTGTGGATACAGGGAGGAAGAGATTAACAAGAACTAGAGGAGGAAAATGTCAGTCAAAAGAAAATATAGGTGTTAAGAGTAGATGTATGTAACGGTAGATGTATAGCTCTACGGGGACCTGCAATATACATTCACCTTCCTCAGGGCAGGTATGCTTTTGTATTTTATTACAAAGACTTTATTTAAAAGGTCTCGCAACACATATACAGTTAGCTGTGGTACAGATCAAGACATTTGTGCATTTCTTTAAAGCATGATACACTCTCCAGATCATATATCAAAATATGGCCGGTCTTCCAGTAAAAAAAAAAAAAACATATTCTGCGCTGTGATGCACATTCAGAAAAGCAGTCTATTGGAAGAGTCCAGTCAGGTGAACACTTTTGTTGTTTGTTTTCTTCATGCGAATGAAAGGATGGCACGCTCCCTCTTCTTCCTCTTCCTCTTCTTTTCCGCAAAGTGGCCGGTGGCGTCGGCGAAGAACATCACATCCTCCTTGTTCTCAATCTCGCGTTGCAGAAACTGGAGTCCAGCGCTGTTGAACCCTAGAACGTCCTGTGAGGGAAATTAGCAGGGAAAAAAATAATAAGTTGATGCAAGAATAACCTTAGAACCTTAATTACCAACATACTGTTTTCCTGATATTTACATTAATACTTTTTCCTCCCAGAAAGTTCATGGGAAAGTTCAGCTCATTGCATTTTTTACCTAATTGTGGATTTTGTAGCTTTACTTCTAGTAATAACTCATCTTGTAGACTTGTAGTTCAAAGCTAATGGGTAAGATATTCTAAACATTAATACTAATAAACAATCATAGAGCGGCTCTATTATTGAGCATGTATTAACTATACTGATTACACAGCTTATTACACTGTAATAAACGCTAGTTGCCAGTGCTCCCCGTTCCTGTGATAGTTTTGGGTCTTTCAAGAGGGGTCTAAAGGCATATCTGTACACCATATACTCAATTTATTAAGTGTTTTTTATGCGTTATGGTTTGTATATTATAGTATTTATTTATTTTCATTAGGCTATTGATTGAATTGACATTGTTGTTTATTATTGCTGTTCTCCTTGGTGTTGTCTTACCAACTTTTAAAATTGTTTTCTGTTAAATTTAACTATTATTATTTGTATGTTGCTTTGGACAAAAGCGTCTGCTAAATACCATAACCATAATAATTGTGGCAACTAGGACAAGAGAAAAGACTACTATTACTGCACGCTGTATACTGAACGACAGAACATGGAAACCATTTTCTATGTCATATTGCCAATATTTTCATGTCATATTTCAGCAATGTATCTTTCAAAGCATTTGAGACTTACTAACAGACACTGCATGGGTTACTGCGAGGAATCACAATTACAGTGTAATAAACTATAGCAAATAGCAGCTCCATAAATCTCATTAGCTTTAAAGGAAGGGCGGCATCACTCACCCGGATCTCCTTCACTTTAGAGATGGTGTTGGCCCTCAGCTCGTCCATCACAGACAGCAGCATCTGATTACTAGTGATCTGCCCAAAATGAATCCTGTGCAGGAATACAGAAGAATGATATTGGCACACACACACACACACACAAAGCAACTCTGTGCTCTTTCCTGAGTAACTAATATCTATATCAAAACAAACACCCTGTCTGTTTCTTTTCTTTTTTAATACAGGCTACAGAGCTCTTATTCGAATTTGTTCAAAATATTTGCCATAGAAAGTCCTGAACCTACGTCACATTTGCCCTGATCAACAAAATGAAAACAAGTATGTTTTTGCTCCGCTTCAAGTCACGTTGACGTGAGCGTGCCAGATGTGTCATGCAAGCTAGAGTGAGTGCCCGTTAGGAGGGCTTTACTGTACCTGAGCAGGAAGAAGAGGCAGCGGCACACTAGCTCCACATCCAGGCCGTCCTGCACATAGCAGTTAAAGAGCTTCAGCAGGTCAGGCACATAGGGGAAGGGCAGCACCAGCAGAGACACCTCCAGCTCACTAGAGAGAGAAAGAGAGGGGGAGAGAGAGAGAGAGAGAGAGAGAGAGAGAGAGAGAGAGAGAGAGAGAGGGGGGGGGGGGAGAGAGACAGAGACAGAGAGAGAAAGAGAGAGAAAGAGAGAGAGGGGGAGAGAGAGAAAGACAGAGAGAGAGAGAGAGAGAGAGGGGGGGGGGGGGCGAGAGACAGAGACAGAGAGAGAAAGAGAGAGAGGGGGAGAGAGAGAAAGACAGAGAGAGAGAGAATTATTTTATAACATTTCATAGCATGTGTGGGACATACAGTCATTTTGCATAAGCTCTGTGGAGCAGTAAGCTGTGGACCAGTAAGCTCTGTGGACCAGTTCATTAGAAAGTAAAGGGGACAAAAACAGGAGCAGGCAAATGTGTTATTATTGATTTACACCCCACAGTCAATACTAAGCCAATCTGAATATATCAGTTAATTGAATGAACCACAGATTGTTGATGGTAAGCCATTATATTTGCATCTGACATCATTACAGGCATTTCGTGATCCACAGAAAGCTCCCAAACAGCACACAGGATGTTGTTTACTATACCACCGCCAAGGACAGCAGGACACTGTGGGGATATCAATCATGTACAAACACATTAGGGGAAAATGACTGTGGATCGCCATGACAACAGGAGGACTCACCTGGAGCGAACTTTTTTAATGACATCCAGTACATAGCGGGAGGGCTGAAAGGGAAAACACACACACACACACACACACACACACACACACACACACACACACACAGTTTAGCTTTGCCACCACAGTAGTTCCATGTCATTCAACATTAGTTCCAAAAACAATTAACATATCAAGGCACATTATATACCATTATAGTCCATTGGACTAAATCTCTTTGAATAAGCACAGTGGTAGTGAATGACCAGCCGGTCTCATCTGAGGCATCCTCATTCCCTCAGAGCATAGGACACAGACATACTCAGATGACCAGCAGTTATCTGGGACTCAACTCAGACCATCAGTCTGTATTGTGTTGAATTAACTCACTCAATACTTACAGCAGTTATCTGGGACTTAACTCAGACCATCAGTCTGTATTGTGTTGAATTAACTCACTCAATACTTACAGAAATGTCTCCATAGGCGGCCAGAATGGGGTTCATCTTTAGAGGAGGCAGCTAAAGGGAAATCACAGAAACGTCACTCAAAATCAAAGGCATTCTTCTCCCCTTAATAGTAAAACAAACACATCAAAACATATGCCAAAATATGGAGAGAGAGAGAGCGAGAGAGAGAGATAAAGACAGAGAGACAGACAGACAGACAGACAGACAGACAGATAGATAGATAGATAGAGAGAGGAAAAAGAGACCATTCCATACCGGTTTCCCTGCTGCCTTGCAGGCTGCTTCATGCTCCTCCATTTTCTGTGTCTCTTCTCTGTAAAGCTCAATAGCCTCCATGATGCGCTCGGCCTGCAGACAAGGACAGCAGAGAAGATTCAGACAGACGCTAAAAATACTTCCAATCAAGAACCAAAAAGGAACTGAATTCAGATGGTGTGTCCGTAACTCTCTTCCGAGATATTCTCCAGAGATGATCTTGATGTGATGTTTAAACAGACCAGACTGTGACCTCTCTCACAGGACACAGGCGATGGACAGACACTTACGGATTTGACCGTCTCGATGGTCTTCTTCCCAGCAGGTGCTGCTTCACCAGCCGTCTCTCCAGGAACCTATGACAACACACACACAGTTAGGCATGACTACATACAGCGCAGACATACAGAAATATACAGCACACACACACACACAAATAAATAAACAGGGATTCACCACTGGCTCATCTCCTTTAGCCATGCTCTCCTCAAATTCAGCTTCCCGCTCCTGCAAAGGGCAACAGAAAAAAGGTTAAGACAACACACACACACACACACACACACACACACACACACACACACACACACACACACACACACACACACACACAGAGAACCCAGAACCAGCGTACAACACGCAAGCAGAAGTACACGCACGCACGCATACACAAACACAAACAAATTCAATCAAATCAAAACTCTTCCAAATGAGCTGACCGCATACAGAGTGTCTCTCACTATAGACCAAATGCCCTGGACATTGCTAGTGTGCAGGAGGTGCTGTTAGTGCAGGCCTCACCATCTCCTTCTCCTCCTCCAGGATGATGGGCTCTCTGGTCCTGTCCCACAGGCGCAGGGACTTGTCATGGGAGGACGACACGATGTGGTCCCCGTTGGGACTGATGGCCAGGCACCACACCTCCCGATGGTGGCCCTGAGACCGCACACACACACGCACAGGCACGTACGCACACACACGCACAGACACACATACACACACGCACACAAACAATTTATTTAGGGACGTTTCAGGACAAGAAACAGCAGGGTGAATGCTATGCAGACAAAAAAAGTGGAAAAGTGTAATTAAAACACTACGATTCATAGAAACACACACACACAGATGTCTGACAAAACAAATCTAATTAAATAGCCAGGTGGAGCTATTTACAGCATGCATCCCATTGAGTTTCCTTATGTTTTCCATTCACACACACACACACACACACACACACACACACACACTCTTTCACCCATGTAACCTCCCAGGATATGACTAGCAAGCACACATGGGAACGGATAAAAAAAAAAGGGGGGGGGGGGGGGACATTTTGGGTCATGTCACCTCCAGAGTCTGGATGTGCTCAAACTTGTCGGCATCCCACTGTTTGATCTTCTTATCCTTCCCCGCCGTAAAGAACAGATGGGTCTTGGGGACAAACTGGAGAAACATGACGCTTAGGGAGAGAGGGGAGGGGGCAAAGACAGATGAAAGAGAGAGAAAAAACAACACAATATACGCATGAAATGATTGGAAGAAGGAAAGCACTGGATGACAAAATCATGACTTTGTCGGGCCATCTGTGACTGATGTCATTTTGTCATTTTTTTCCCCCCTCATCTTAAGTTTCTCTCGGTCATATGCTAACACTGTCAATCAAAATGTATGTCCTGAGTTGGTTGGAAATCATCAGACTTCTAAAGTTTCTTTTATAATGAACCAATGGCATACTTATTATCAGGTAAGTAACTTGTTGTTAACATTTACCATGTTTTAAAAACAGACTGAATACTTATGGTTATTGGAAGGAAAGAAAGAGAGGGTGTAACATTACAAATACCCGCTGACATTAGGCTACTTATCCATAGTAAAGTGTGATGAGAGAAGTTGGCATATTCGGGTATACTAGTAAATATTAGACTAAGAGAGGTCTGGACACTGTGTGATACACTCTATCTGCTAGCTCAGGGAAATTCAACATCTTGTCTTGTGTCATTGTTTCAGATAGCCAATAGTGCTAACATTAGTTTAGAAACCCAATAGTGCTAACATTAGTTTAGATAGCCAATAGTGCTAACATTAATTTAGATAGCCAATAGTGCTAACATTAATTTAGATAGCCAATAGTGCTAACATTAGTGTAGATAGCCAATAATGCTAACATCAGTGTAGATAGCCAAAAGTGTCAACATTAGTTTAGACAGTCAATGTTCTGAGAGTCTGTCCAACCTTGCCGCTGCCGTTATAAAAGACCACCTGAGACACTGTTTGAGGATGGATTAATCAGCACACACACACACACACACACACACACCCTGGTGTTTACCTGTCATCGTGTGCAAACATGGAGCGGTGACAGTCACCAAAGTCCAGGCCCCAGATCTTCACATTCCGGTCAGCTGAGCCCGTGGCTATCAATCCACTGTCCTACAGAGCAGAACAGAAGAGATTAGAGTTGTTCATGATTATAGGAAGACAGAAAAAGGACTGGACTGAAAAGGCCAACGGAAGGATCTGATACGTACATGTGAAATGTCCATGCAGAGGACGGGGAGCTTGTGTCCATATAGAGACAGGAAGAACTGAAAAAGAAAACACAGCATAGACAGTTAGGACATTTCCAGGGAGAGTTGTTGATGAAGGGAATCTCCATAATGGATCTAACAACTACAACTACATTTTGTATTAAAATTTCACTCCAGTGCTGAAACAAATGACTCAACACCCAAATGATTCAGCCTACATGACTACACTGTTTGTGACTTCTTTTACTGTAGTGACTAGTTTATCACACAAACGTGCTGAATGGACAGATCAATGCCTTTAGGCTACAGAGACAGGGCTGTTGCTGTGGCAGATATACACTCAATCAACAGAATGTGATGTTGCGTAGTGCGCTTGTGTTGTGTGTTTGTTGTGGTGTTGTGTGTTCATGCATTATGGCATTGGCTGCCTTGATATTCCAGTGTGGAACACTTCTTGGTTCCGTTGTGTGCTCATGCATTATGGCATTGGCTGCCTTGATGTTCCATTGTGGAACACTTCTTGGTTCCGTTGTGTGCTAGCGAGGCATGCTATGGAACTGGGAGACATGAGGAGTCATGGGGGAGCCCACTACCTTGAGTGTGTCCACGTAGAAGACCTTGACGGTGCAGTCGAGCAGAGACACCGCTAGCAGCCGGTGGTCTGGACTGAAGCGCACACACAGAACGTCCTCATCCAACTGCAGAGTGCGCATGTGTTTCAGTGTCAACCTCCTACACACGCAGAGACACACACACACAAAAAAAAGACATAAATAAAGACACATAAATGAAAAGTAAAAAATCCTAGTCACACTCTCATTGAGAAACCAAACTGGCCGGATAGATTATGACCCCCATAAAACTTGGAAAGATTCACATTGTTCTACTGACATAATTAACCTCATCCTTAACTTCTAAGAAGGATAGGGTTTTTTTCTCACTTTGGTCCAGAATTCTCGTCCTTGATCAGCTCAAAGTCCCAGAACTTCACAGTCTTGTCTGCACCACCAGTCACGATGCCCCTCTGCACGTGAACACAAAACGTTATCAGTATCTCACACACACACACACACACACACACACACACACACACACACACACAATCTGCAGTCAGTAGAATCTAATATTATTGATCCTGGTCTAAAAGCATATGAGCCAAGACCCACTGATAAGTCAATGACAGATTTAAAAAGTGTCTCACTAAGTGAGAGTAAATGTAGCTGTGTGATAACACAACTCAATTAAATTTTATTCATAAAGCATAACATACTGTATCTTATACTATATGCTTCATTCAGCTAGGTAGAGAGAGAGTTCTACACACCCAACTAAATCATGATGATGTGATGCACGTCAGAAGATGCAACTAACATTCTGTGCTCCCTCTGTGTGAGGCTGTGTAGTGGGAGGGGCGTACCTGGTCAGGTGCGAGGCACATGGACCACAACGCACCACCGTGGGCATCTGTCGTTTCCAGTAGGCTGCCTGAGGCCAGCTCAAAGACCTGGAGCTTTCCCGTCTGAGACAGAGAGAGAGAGAGAGAGAGAGAGAGAGAGAGAGAGAGAGAGAGAGAGATGAAGAGAAAGAGAGAGAGAAAGAGAGAGATGAAGAGAGAGAGAGGAAGAGAGAGAGAGAGAGAGAGTGAGAGAGAGAGAGAGAGAGAGAAAGAGAGAGAGGCAGGGTGATACGGTTAGACAGAGAGAGGCACATGACAGAATGACATTACAAGGAGACTTTAATAAGTAATAAAGTCCACTCGCTTCTACTTAACACCTGATCGTGTCCTAGCGGTCACTGAAATGACCTTACCTTGGATCCCAGGATGATCTGTCTATCTCCGGGGACAAAGAGGGAGCAGAGGGCGTACTCACAGGCCATGGTGCGCACCACCTGCAGAGTGGACCTGAGGCAGAGAGAGCAGGAAGACGGAGCAGTGGTCAGAGAGGAGGTGTTGATTACTCCTTATGGAGTCCTACGCAAAAATCTGATTTGATGCAGTCAGTAAATGACTGACTAACTAAGCAGCACATGTTGAGATAACACCCAGGTCTAGACATTCTTTTGGTTGGAGCAAGCAGTATCTGAGGATCGGTCTTCCAACATCTCAAATTTGATATGACCTCCAATCAAGAAATAGATTTTACTTCACGTTACTTGGTGTTCATTGAATCTAGAGACCCTAATTTCAACAATAGGCAAAGTATAAGGTCTTAAGATGATGACACACACACACACACACACACACACACACACAAATGAGGGCTCTGTCTCTTGAAAACATTACCACACGTACCTGTTCCACACCTTGACCGTCTCCCCCGAGGCCGAGAGGATGGCCGTGTTCTCAGAGCTGAAGGCCAGCGTGCGGGCATCGGTGCGGTGGCCGCCCAGCGTCAGGCGCGAGGTCTTGTCGCCAGCGGGCACCTGGTCACTGGGCCGGAGCGAGTACGTCTCCACTGTGTTGTTCTGCAGCAGCAGTGCCAGCCTCAGCTCACCGCCGGGCAGTGACAGGCAGTCCACAGACCTGAGAACCAGAGAGATGCTCACATTACACTAATACAGAGATATTACACGGACTTCCACATATTATTCAGGCAGTCCACAGACCTGAGAACCAGAGAGATGCTCACATTACACTAATACAGAGATATTACACGGACTTCCACATATTATTCAGGCAGTCCACAGACCTGAGAGCCACAGAGAGAGATTACAGTACACTTGCCAACCTACACATATATATTATGTGTAGGTTGGCATATGTATTTCACCAACCTACACAGATTCAATTGAATTAAATTAGACTTAAACTGAAGAAAAAAGGGAAATAAACCACTCCGAAGAGACTAAACCCAGGGAGGGTTTTATTATGGTGCACACTAATATGGAAAGATTACACCGACACTGGCACATTACATTTATTTAATTAATGAAATTAGGCTTATGGGCTGTTAAAAGTTTAACTTCATGTAATAGTGCAGTAAATGTGTGTGCGTGTGCGTGCGTGCTCCTCACCTGATCTTGGCGGATGCCCTGAGTGTGAGTAGTCGGAAGATCTCGTCGCTCAGCTTCCTCTCCACGCTGGGCTCCACCGCCTCCTCCCCTGCCTCCTGTGCTCTGCACCCAACACGGAGGAGACGCGTGTGAAGACATAGCCTTTGCTCTTTGACCGCGATGTCAATTACAAGCACACCACAATAACAATACATTGCTTCAGGGACAGCACCAATACTAGACCACATTAAGCCATAGAATTGCCCCATTAGGATTACCCCAAGGCTGGCAGTCAACAGTTGAATTTTGCCATAAATTACTTCAATGCTATTAGGCGACTCTGAACATGATGGTAGGCGACTGGAGCATTACGTACTTCAAGGCCTTCTTCTTGGCCTTCTTGAGCTTTTTGTCCATCTTCTTCTGGATCTCTTCTTCAGGCAACACGGAGAACACCTCTAGACCATTATCAGTACCCTGAGGACCCCAAGAGAGCCCATCAATCCCAATAGCACACATCCATCATCAACCAGCTTTTACTGTGACTCTGTAAATGATATGTCAGTGTGATGCGCCTGAGGTGCGTTCAAATTCACAAACATAGGCCACATAACTGCTAACACTTGCAAACAGTCTGAGGAGGTAGTTCATACCTGTTCATACATGTACCAGGGTTTCCGTTGTCCGGTAATTACCGGACATTGGCCGGAAAAAAAATGAAATGTCCGACAAAATTAAATCTCTCCGGTCAAATTATCAGATTGAAATTGGCTAATAATCCAGTCCCCCTAACGCAATTTGAATGTCAGAATAAGCATAAAATTTAGGCCTATTTTAAAGCAAGAATATGTCTGCTCTTTTACCTCAACAGGCTTTACCATTTGAAAGTTATTAAACAACACGCATAGCCTATGCTGCATTTCAAATAGGAAGCGCACCCTTAAAATGTCCATGTTAAACAACGGACAAATGAGTGAGACGGTTCAAACATGGCCAGGCCCAGGCAGACTAGCCTTAAAAGTTTTTTCAGAGACCAGATGCTATGGATGATGATAAATTGATAACGTCTGAAGCCTCAGATGTTCCGTCAGCTCAACCACCACCAGATAAAAAGCAAAAGTGTTGGGCGTATCTGTCGGAATCAGTGACGTTGGAAGTGGAGTTGCGGGGGGTACGGCCGCACCAAGACACGGTCATTCTCTGTGTAGACAAACCCATGGTATACTGGACATGCAACTGTGTTCTGTACCCAAAGCATACAGTATGATTTCTCTGTCTATGATCTGCACGGTTAGGGCCTCCTCGACGAGGATATTGCTGGTCTGCGGCTAATTTCTGGCACAATCAAATGGTATAATTGAACCGCGGACCAAAAACAAAAGAAAAGAAACATTTCCCAGAATAGGAAATATTTCTTAATTTATTGTGATCAAATAAAGAGGCATAGCCTTAGGGGTGTGAGCGCTCATTCTTGTGTGTGCGCGCATCTGTGCAAGTCCAAGTTGAACCACTGGAGATAACGTGGGTAGCAGCAACAAACGTAGCCTATATAAAACAACGAATGAAGCAGATCCTTGCTGTCCATGAAAACATAGATACTGGCTAGATCTTGTTAGGGATGTTTAAGTTAGGCTAATGAACATGTTGCATTCTATAGGGCCTGATTATGTCATTCTTTTATAGCCTGTCTCCAGTTTTCCTAAACTTGACTAATTAAGAAGCGATAATAGGATATTTGACCGGTATATCATCAAAATGTCCGGAAAACGAAACCTCTGACGGTCACTTTGATCGGCACCACTTTTTTCTAGCGGAAACTCTGACACGTACCTGTTCATACAAACATCTTTGCTGCGAATGCTCGCGTCTGTTCAAGTAATTTAAACAAACCTCTGATCTATGTTAATTCAGCTCATATATTTAACTGTAAGCAGTCCCTGTAGTGGGCTAATAACCGCTGTTTGTACAGTCAGTCTTGTGATGAAAGCAGTTAGGACATGGCTGAATGTTATTATGGTTAATGCAGGTCCAGACTTACGTGACACAGGAGGACTCTGGCTTTGGGGTCGGTCATGAGAGACACCACTCTGTCCCGACCCTCTCGGAGGATAGAACCGGCCTTCTTACAGCTTAGGATCCTCTGTGGAGACATCAGGACACGTCACATCAGGAGAGCAGTCCAACACTCCACACTCAAACTTGCAACCTCTGATACATGACGCAGGCATGCAGCTGGCTACCATTATGAGGTCGACATTGGTTCTTTTCCCATAAAACTGGCAGACTCTGGTAAAGCATCTGCTTCTTCTTGTGTTTTTGCCTTAACTTATTTATATTGAGCGCATCCAGTATGGGAACAATGTGCTAGCATTTCAATGTGCTCAGGAAAGTGGTATGGCATCTGTGCCTTAGGGTCCATACAATGCTTGGGAACAATGGCACAGTGACTGTGTGGTCGACTGATATTGATCAGAACTCTGCTCTGGACATTCCAGAGTGAAAAACATCTGTCGATGCCGGATAAAGCTGGTTTTGGTGACGTAAGCCAATACAAAATAAAAAAAAAAAACTCTTCTGCCCAAGAGTCTGACTCAAACTTTAAGATTTAATCTTCATCATGGCATTTGCAAGTGTAATCTTTTTTTACACAGTCTAAAGCCTATGTATTACACTGACCAGGTGTAATGTTTCCTTCCATAACATAAAGTTGAAAATCGGACTCTTATGCATTAGCTCTTAAATAAAAAATCTATTGGAGCGGGTCTTCAAAAGTATGTGTTTCAACCCTAGGTCATCATCAGCAAAGCATAGCTCCATGATGAGCACTGGGTTGTTTGGATATGTTTTATTTAACACAATTACTCATCATTCCCAGTGACAACCAAACAATTAAGCCCCCCCCCCCCCCCCCTTCTTCTTGTCCGGTCTACTGTATGCACCACCTGTCTAATATTTGGTATATCACATTGCACTTTTCTGCACAAACTGCATTTTGTTGTCTTTGTACTTGCACAATGACAATAAAGTTGAATCTAATCTAATTAACCTGTCTTTTTAATAGCCCAGCCCTACTTGACTGGGTGAAGTTTGATAGTTAGTCCACAGACACTGTTCACACCACTGCAGTGAGTTACCTCTTCCAGTTCATTGTCAGCACCTCCGTCACTGCCATCATCGTCCTCATCATCCAGGAGACTTTTCCCTTTCTTCTGTTGAGGCTCTCCCACCTCTTTCCCCTGTGAAAACACACGTTCAACAGCACATTAACATTACATGATGCAGTAGTGCAGCCTAAGGGGCACTACTGAATCACGTGTCCTACTGTTTAGTGCCTCGGACTTGTAACCGGAGGGTTGCCGGTTCGAACCCCGACCAGTAGGAGCGGCTGAAGTGCCCTTGAGCAAGGCACCTAACCCCTCACTGCTCCCCGAGCGCCGCTGTAGCAGGCAGCTCACTGCGTCGGGATTAGTGTGTCCTTACCTCACTGTGTGCTGAGTATGTTTCAGTAATTCACAGATTGGGATAAATGCAGAGACCAAATTTCCCTCACGGGATCAAAAGAGTATATATACTTATACTTAGTGTGCAACAGTGATTTATACAGCATCGATTCTGATTTCTGATTGCAGCTGATTCACTTTTACAATTTCCCTCTTAGGATCCATTAAACACTACACCTATCAATCAGTGACCTCTTTAGTGCTGTAGCAGCTCTAAAAACACTGCCTGTCTTGTCTTTTGCAAGTTGTAGCACGCTGAAAATGGCTTAGAGCCTAAATATGTCCAATAAATGTTTAATGTTTTTTTTTCTGTTCCCGATCACATGTTAGTTCGTCTAAACAGCTGGCTCCTCTCACCTCGTCCAGGTAGGTGATGTCCCAGGCCCTGAGCTCACTGTCCGCCGAGCCCGTCAGCAGTCTGTTCTCCTGGTTGAGCAGAGCCAACCCCCACACCTGACACACAGAGAACAAGATCCAATGAAACCTTACAAAACAGAGTCCACTGCCTCAAACAGCAATCTCAATTTGAAGCATATTGGCTAGTTAGAGTAGTTACTTAGTACTACTGTTACTTATACACAGTAATATGAACTAAGACAAATAAGAGCAACACTGCTCACGTAACGAATGGCAACTGGTTTAATGAGGAGCAGACATTTTGGTTGGTCAGATAAAGGTCGTCAACGTCAACATCAAGCTCACTTTTTCTAACTTCATAAAGTTGTACTTTGTGAAACAGCCGCACGTACAGTATAACTTGTCAAGGTGTGCAGTCTCCCCTCTTTACTGCTATAAGCCATATCCTGATTTAGCAAAATCTAAATTATTTCACACCTATGACTTGCATCTAGGTATCTGACACCTCCACATTCTACACTCAGACATAGGAAGATTTTAGTGGAACACATGTACAAAACATACACATGCTGTCTGCAACTCATAATGCCTCCCGTTCTCACCTCGCTGCGGTGTCCCACCATGGTTCTGAAACAATGCTGAGTATCCAAATCCCACCATTTCACAAAGCTGTCTTTTGAGCTGGAGGTAGCAGAGGAAACAAAACCGAACCTCATTCATGAATTACACTGACCACATCCTAAGAATGTATTACACAAAATCAGAACCAAATGAGCATTTGTGGGAAATTTAAAATGTCTAATTGATGCCATATACAACTGGATTTTGATCAATACCTGGTCACCAGTAGGTTTTTCTCCCTTAGGAAGAGGACTTGAGTAATGGCATCCTTGTGTCCTTTAAGTCTGTACAGACCGCACTCATTTATCACATCCCAAACAATCACATCAGTGTCCTGCAATAGGAAGACGCATAGGCATACTGATTAGCATATATTAGATTCAAAGAGCATTTTGTGCTCACTACCATACATTAAATATAATAATATTAAGTACTGGCTATATCTGAAATGCTGATACATTTCACAGCTTGTCTAATTAAGCTGTAACAGTGTAATTTTCTTGATGTATGTGAAATACAGTATACATGGCAGCATCTACAGACTGATAATCAACACATGGTCTTCACTGTTTTGTGTTAAATAAGGAGTGCCTAAAACAAAAGACTGGGCAACACACAAATATTACAGTACAATCCAACTTACCCGTGATCCAGTCACAAGGCGGGCACCTAGTGAATCATACTGGACTGCTGTGACTGCAGTTTTGTGGCCATTGAAGGAGACATTGCTTTCCCCATTGAGCAGGCTGAAGATGCGCACACTGCCATCTTCATACCCCACAGCGATGTGTATGCCATCAGGCGACGGGCACAGGTGTGTCACCTCATGCTTCTTCCCTTCAAGAATCAGCACCTGCCACAGGTAAGGAACACCAAGTACATTGGGACATTTAAATAGTTGAAGATTCAATCAATGGAGTAAACACTTTGTACAGGGTTAGAATAGGAGTTGGATTTCATGAAATCCAGGAGGACAAGATAAATCTCTCAAAAAGAAACATAACACCTTGTGCAATTATAGCTTAACTGGATTCCCAGCATTTCCCAAATCCATGGTAAGAGATACAACCATGACAGAGCTGGGTGTTCCTGACATTCTCGTATTATGACACATAACGTTACACCAAATAAGTTTGCAGCAAGATGCACTGACTAATGTATACCTTCTCTGCTTTTCGCACGTCCCATATAAAGACATGTTCGCAGGCTGCTACTGCAACAAACCGTCCCTTCTCGCCTCCCCTGATGGTAACATAGGCGATGTTGGCTTTGGGACTCCCGATCACTCCGAACACGGCGCTGGGGACGTAACGTAGGTACTGCTTTGTCAACCCCATGGCAAGACGCCACAAGGGTTTAAACACTTCAACTGGTGGTCTGGGTAAATGGAGAATAATTTTAAGACACTGTCAGGATGCACATTTAGAGAGACACAAATGCTAGTGCTGCGTTACTACAGCAGCGAAGGAACAACGTTAACTTAATTCTAACAGTAAGAGCACAAGTGACCAACACTCAGATAAGTAGTATTGGTCTTTGACATGCTGTTGACAAGGCTTCTCAGTAAGCGTCATGCAACATGGATGGTTAGCCCTTATCAGCTTCTCCAAACGTCCGTACCCTAGCCTACATAAATCTATTGAAAAGCTGAATATAATATTGCTTTCAGTTTCAAGTTGTTCAAGGATCCCCGAGGTGAGGTTAGAGAAAACGTTAACATAACATTCATTGGTTAACATCGGAGCTAGATAGCTAGCTAGCTAGCCTCCAACGAAGAGAACTCAGCACGAGTCAACATGAACCACGTGTTACTCATTTATACGTCTGATTCCATATATTGCCATTGAACACATCTATAAACACATGCAAGAGTTAAGGTTATGTTGACACGAATGCTGTTGTAGTTTTTGTGGTCTTACCTGTTCGTAAATTAGCGAATTTTGTGGATCAAGGATGTGAACATGAAGATGGAATTTCGAGAGAAGAGTAAGACAACTGGATAGAATGCCGAGTAATCGATTTCACAATGAAGGATATTCTACTTTACTTTAGCCTACTTTACGTTACTCTTTTTATATTTACACATTAAGATGAAATATGGAAATATTATTGGTAAATACATCATATTAGACTATTCATGATGATTGATTGGCAAAAAAGTATCATGTATGATTCATAGATTGCTTTGGACTTGTGTAGTTCTAACAATGCTGTTCTCCGAAGTTATGTTTTATGTTATCGATATGTTTATGGGACATGAATTCTCTCAATTCCGCTGGGTTTGCTTAGTTTAAAAGACATTAGTTACATGCCATGATCAAATAATACAACTGAGGCCAATTATCACACAATCTGCAATTGTAGGCAGACTACGTTTAAAATGCAGGGTGCCAAAACATCGGGTGTCCCTAAATTCCAATCCGGAAGTAATGATTTGCTCGTTGTTGTGAATCAGCTGATCAAGAACGCACGCTTAATGACTAACCATAGTAAATGTGACGATGTGTTGATCTTAGCTAACTGCTGACTGTTTGCTAAATCAGGGTTTGCAATGGTTGTGTAAAAGCGGAATATCACGAGATTGCTAACAATGGAGCTATTCGCTTGAGGGAACTGTATCTCTCCGGGATCTTTCAGCATTTGATGTAGCCTAGTTGTCCCTTCTTTGCTAAGACGCTGTTAATCGTACAGCGGTTGAAGGTTGAGCAGGTAGGTATTTTTATATTAGCCTTTTTTACTCGTTTGCAATCTGTTTCCTGTAACTTGCCCTCGCTCCATTATGCCTTTGTGTTGATTACTTGGAGGCAATCATTTTCTGTTAGTAAAAGTTGTTCCCTGGTACATAAAGCAACGCGTTATTTGATGACCCATCAGTCTGGGAGTTAGCGCGTTAGAGAGAGGGGGGAGCAATTCACTGTGATGCATAAGGCCAAGCAAGGTCCGGGATTCATGCAAACAAGGGTTGGCTAATTTAAAAAGTCGATCCAAATCACAGAGAAGTGTTCTGCTTGTTGTAGACCCAACGGTGCTACAGGTCCATAATATGTCAAATTGAATTTATCCGGCTGAAAATGAACTTGAACTTAGGTCTGGTCTGTGTTTCATTTTATAGCCAGTAGGCTATGGATTGTATCAATACAATCCAATTTCAATTTCTTGAAAACAGATAAATTACACACTTCCCTTAGGACTTCTTTGGTAGTTCTGTTCATTATTATGCTGATGTATCTTGCTTTCCCCATAATGCAAATACCTTTTCTAATCAGTCACATTTCACAGACAGACAGACATCTTCCTTGTGGGATTTTACGATGCTCTAGGATACTGGTTACAGTAGGCTACCTCTGTTTACGTTATAGCTTCAGTTTAATGCAGGGTAACAACTTGCAAGAATTTGACCTTTTTCATGGCTCTCTGTCTTGCACGAGAAGATTCCACTATTCATTCTACTCGCTCCCTCATAGTGACGCACATTAGGTCTATCTATTCTTGTCCACTTCAGTGAAAATAAAAGCAGCCAAGCATCAGTTATTTGAGCAACTTTCCAAATGCAGGGAATGTTTAAAAAGACTTGTGATGTGAAGAATGGAATCTAAGAATCTAATATCCTTAATGTGGCCAGTTTAGACCACTCATTCCAACCTCGCTGTTTGTGACAGTGATGTTCTGTTCCTATCCAATTGCCCTGATGGTGTCGTGTGTGTGTGTGTGTGTGCGTGCATGCGTGCCTGTGTGTGCATGCGTATGCTTCACTCAGTATACTGTAGTGCCATATCCACTGGCCCAGGCATAAGAATGGATCCGCTGGGAGCTCGATCTCAGTTTGTGGACATCCAGAGCCTGTCCACCTGGGACCAGCCTGCAGAGGTGAAGGAGGAAGAGGAGGAGTCGGAGGAGACTGACACAACGGACGGCAGCTTGACCAATCAGCAATGGCCCTTTCCTTCGCCTTTCCCTTACCGGGACGACATCAATAGGAAGATTACGCTCTTGTGAGTCTCCTCTCTTCCCTTCCCTTATTCTCTTATATTATCTTCTTTTCTACTCCTTCTTTTCTCTTCTCATAATTCATCTTCTTCTTCTGAAATATGACCTCTCCCCTTTGAACCCAATACGTGGCTGCTGAGCTCCTGTGGAAGCCTCATACTTTTTGTATAGACTCTCTCTCTCTCTCTCTCTCTCTCTCTCTCTCTCTCTCTCTCTCTCTCTCTCTCTCTCTCTGTCTCCCACTCACACACACACACACACACACACACACACTCCCCCACGTGGGTATAAATCCTCTTTGTTGCATGTCCACATGACGGCCTGCCGGGTTCCTGAGTCTGGTGGAGGCATTCATAGACGGGCTAACATTCCTGCTGCCGCTTAAAGGGGAAGGCCTCGGCTCATACACAGCAGAAGTAATATTGTTGGAGCTTCATCTCTCTCTCTCTCTCTCTCTCTCTCTCTCTCTCTCTCTCTCTCTCATCCTTGACACCATGTTTACCTCCATTCTCTCTTGTTCTCTCTCGTGTCGTCTTCACACTGCAAAGACCTGTAAAGCAGTGCTGCAGCCAGTGAAGGGTTAAAACTGTGGTTGTGTCCTCTAATAAGCAACGTTCACGCGGTCACTAGGCATGGTAACACCTCCAACCCAATGTGGCCTGGCTCGGCCTTTGCTAGTTCCGTAAACGCATATAGGCTAGTTAGCACAAGATAGAATGTACCTTCATTTTTTTTACTCCCCATAGAGTTAGTATCAGCAGTAAGTGAACATCCTTCCTGTAGGGGGGTGGCTCTGTTGGTCTTTGTTTTTCCAGAAACTCTTGTGTGTGTGTGTGTGTGTGTGTGTGTGTGTGTGTGTTGGATGGTGAATCTGTGCTGTGTGCCCTGCCACAGGCCTCTACCTTCCCTCTCCCACTTCTGCTCTGGCTACCCTGTGGGGATGTTGCGGCTCGCTGCTTTAGCCACTCTCGAGACTGCTTGAGAAATGGGCCACGGTTGTCACATGATCTCTCCTCTCACTCACACACATGCACACACACGTGTGCACACACAAACACACACACACACACGCACACGTTCAGCACACAGTGTTTTGAGACTTCCTCTCAAGCCCATGCCCTGTAGACAAGGGCAATGTGAGGCTACTTGTTTTTTGGAAGTCATGTCTTATCCAGCATTCATGCCAGTGTAGACTAGCTTAAAGATTAGCAGCTGTTGGCAGTAGATAATAATGCTGATTCTGTGTTGTAGTTGTACAATATTGTGTGTTTTGGTTGCAGCTCTTTTTGTTGAATGAAAAATATTAGGTCTGAAATGCTTTTATGAGTATCCCATAAACAGCTTGAAGATGTCAAGAAAATCTGCTCAGGTTTCTTGTTTTATGTCGGAGCTAGTTGAACGGCATCCCTGTTGAAACATCTTGTGAAACTGGACGTTGCCCATATCCTGCCCATATCCTGCTCAAACAGTTTAGCCTCACGCTAATCTGTGATAGACTGAGGCCCTGTGTAATGTCTATATTTGTCTCTGATCTGGAGTAGCTTTTTCACTCTCTTCTCACCATGGGGGTGATTCACAGGAAATGTTTCAGACACAGGCTTTCTGTCTGAGTAACAATTACTTTCAAACCAAAGCTTGTTTTATTCTATTTTATGTACAATGTGCGTTCTTTCATGTACATCTCTTATAATTATTAGTAATTATTATTTACTATTATTATTATTATTATTATTATTATTATTATTATTATTATTATTATACATTAGTAATGTCCTTTTTGCTTTTCTTTATATAAAGCACATTGAATTGCTTGTGTATGAAATGTGCTATATAAATAAACTTGCTTTAAACTGAAACAGAAACAGTCATGTAGTTTTGTGTCCTTAAATTGTTGTAATGTTTACCTCATAGCACTGGGGACGTGGCACTCCTGAACTGCACGGCTGTCGTCAACACTACCAACGAGACATTAACGGACAAGAACCCCATCTCCGACAGCATCCACAGACACGCAGGGCCCGATCTCCGAGACGAGCTGCTCAAACTGAAAGGTAGGGGGTGCCACCAAGGTGGTTCTGGTAGGGTTCGGGTAAGTGAACCCATTGAATATTGTTGTTGGCTGGGAGCAATTATGATGTTGTTCACACATTGAGACAAAGAGGTGAAGGTTATTCCCTAAAAACTCTGTGGTCGTGTGTGTGTGTTTTCTGTGTCCTTCCTTCAATGAGTGTGTCGGTGTATATAAGGGGAAAAGGAAGTATGTGCCTCTGTATGAGGGTGTGACCACAGGCCACATATAGAGTGCGTACTGACTTCTGACTTCTTTATGAACATATGACCACAGGCCACATATTGAGTGCGTACTGACTTCTGTATACATATATCACATGCTCATTTGCACTTCCTTGTGTGTGCGTGTGCGTGTGTGCGCATGCTCCTGCAGGATGCCGGACAGGTGAGGCGAAGATGACTGAAGGTTTTAACCTGGCCTCGCGCTTCATCATACACACAGTGGGGCCTAAGTACAAGACCAAGTACCGCACGGCTGCCGAGAGCTCGCTCTACAGCTGCTACAGGAACATCATGCAGCTAGCAAAGTAAGAGCCAATCACATTACCCAGAATAACCTGGGATACGCTGAATGCCCAAACCACACTGAATGCCCAGTTCATTTGTGGTAGCTGCAGAGACATGCAACTACTTCTGAAAAAGAAGGCAGAGTATTTATTGCGTTGCTTCTATAACAAAAGACAACAGTAGAGAATACATAGGAATAGGAACATAGGAAATAGGAATAATGGGAATTACATAGGTAATAGGAATAATACTGTAGGAATTACATAGGTAATGGGAATACGTAGGAATATTAAAGATATAGATCCTTAGTCATTACAGGACCAACATGCACCTGTTATGCATGAAAATGGAGTGCCTAATCCTCATTTAAAAAACTGGATAAGTGCAGATTAGGGGTCTTTTTGATATTATGGTGTGAAATAGACTAGTCAGCAGGCACTTCACACCATATTCACTATGATACATGGATACTGCAACGGCATTTTTGATCTAATAAAGTCAAGTCAGTCCTCAGTATAACCTTGTATACACCTTTAGTGTTATCACATGATGTTTCCAGTCTTTGCCCAGATGCTCTGGGTTTGCGAGCATGTTTTTAATTTGTGTGTGTGAGTTTTTGGATGAGTGCATATTTCTGAGTGCATCTGTGTATGTTTTGTCAAGTGTGTGTGTGTGTGTGTGTGCGCGCGCCATAGGCAGCACGACCTGCTGATTGGGTGTAATTGAGTTAGCCTGCCTGTGTGCTGGGCTCTTTGATGCGGTGCGAGGCCTCTTTGTCGGACCCTGTTAGTGTACCACACCTCCGGCTAATTCACTCAGCAAGGCCTGCCTGCCTGATGGGGCCAGCCTGGTCTCACACTGGGGCCTACGTCACCGAGAGTGTGAAACCATCTGTCCATCTGTCAAAATTAGACCGTGTGCATGTGAAGATAGTTAATGTGTGTGTTTGCTTTTTAGAGATGTTGTTAGTGTTTGCACAAGGTTCGTGTGTGTGTGTGTGTGTGTGTGTGTGTGTGTGTGTGTGTGTGTGTGTATACAGAGATGGTGAATGTGTGTGTGTTTTGCTTCTTAAAGAATGTGTGTATAGTTTGCTTATTTTATGTCTGCGTGTGTGTGGATGACTCTGGCTGGTCTTGGTTTAGGACAGCAGTGAGATGTCTTATTTTTAGCAAGCATATGCCATCACAGTGAAATTGTTAATGTCGCTACTCTTAAGCAAACAGTTTGAACTCGGGCGAACTCGTTTATTTGTATGACACAGTTGAATTACCAGTAAAACTGTGACACACCCAACACTTGAAATGATAATCTAGTTCTGTGTGTTTGTGTGTGTGTGGGTGGGTGGGTGTCATTGCCAGTTATCGGGCCGTCACTGTATTGATAGCTCCTCTTCACCCTGTGTGTGTGCAGTTGCAAGTTTCTGTGTGTGTGTGGTGTGTAGTTGCAAGTCTGTGTGTGCTCCCAGTTATCTGGGTCTGGGTCATATTGACCAAATCTCCTCTTTCCTCTGTGTGTTTATGTGTGTGTGTGTGTGTGTGTGTGTCTGTGTCTGTAATTGCAGGGAGCAGGCCATGGCATCTGTGGGGCTGTGTGTGGTCAGTACGGTGAAGAGAGGCTATCCACTGGAAGACGCCACACACATTGCGCTCCGTAAGTGACCCTCTATGTTGTTGCTGTCGCAGCCACTGTGTTACACACACGCACACACTGCTGTTGCACACACTCTAACACACGCTCACAAGGCTCTTATTTAAATGGCACACAGTCAAAAGTCTAGCTAAAGCTAATTTAATAATTAAGTAAAATCCATTCGCTAATTGAACACTGTGGACAAGACATACAAGCGCAAACATTGCTGTGAGCTCAATGCTCCCATGTGCCACATGATGGCTTTAGTTCATGCAGGACAGACTTTGCGCTTTGCCTACCTTTTAAATTAAGGCCTCATAATGCCACACAGTCATAGAATCACACACACTCATAGTGCCACACACACTCCTAGTGCCACACAGTCATAGAATCACACACACTCGTAGCGTCACACACAGTCATAGTGTTGCACAGTCATAGAATCACACACACTCGTAGCGTCACACACAGTCATAGTGTTGCACAGTCATAATGTCGCACCCGCACATCTCGCATGGCAGTTTCTAAAAGTCACATGGGAATTCTTCTCTATGTGTCCTGTCCACTCATGAGGCATAAAGCTTGTGGATGAGGCAGAGCAAAGAGTGTTCTGTGTGAATCACTGGTGTTTTCGTAGAATAGTTCTAAAGTGCGCACAGCCTTCAGGGCCAAGTGGTGCTTAGGTTCATGTCATCCTATATAAACTTTATGGTATTTAGAACAGGCCTTGAGAGATGAAGACGATCATTGGAGTTGTGTGATAAGTGAATCCTCCTGGTTAAATCTCAAATTAGTAGGATATCCGTTCCTTGCACCTTGTCTCCACTCTCAAAGCTCTATGACCCTTTACACATTCAAGGAAACTTGAGGAGAGATATTCACGGCTTATCGTGATTGGCCAACGCAGTTGCATGCGAGGAACGACCATTCACGCATGTTTTTTGGATGGAACCCTGGCAGACTGACTGTAAGGGAACCTGTGAAGGCCAAAACAAGAGCCAGCACACTCCATAGCACTGACTGAGTGAGCTATCAAGTGTTGAGTTATGGAAATGAGGACCACCTGACAAAACATGAAGGGCCATTTTCAGTTGAAATTGAAAAGTGGGATAAGCAAGACTTTGGCAGTTTTGTCAGTATCAGGATAGATTTCTTTGGAGTTGGACTTTCTCCTTAATTGGGTGGAGTATCTGCAGCTCAGGCCTTGTAGTGCTTTGCAATGATTCTTCCAGACTGAAGTGATTGAGCCTGAAGGAAAATGATAACCCTTTGAGATAAGGAGACATTTGAAAAGTTCTCTCCCTGATTGTTAGATGGTACCCTTCATTAGATATTGCCGAAGTATCTCGCCAAATAAAATAGCTGTGTTTTATCGTTCAGATATGACAACAGTACTTTAATGGTGAAGAAGGAATGCACATTAATGAGGCGGGAATTTCTGTGGGAGAAAGGGTTTGACAGGCTCTTCGGTAACTACATGAACATCAGAAACAAATTGTTGGCCAGCCACTCAAACTAAATATATCTCTTCAGGGAAATGTCTGTGTACTGTCCGCAGTGAACTTGATATCGGTGTGTGTCTGTGTGTGTGTGTGTTTTTTGTGTCTACTCTCTCACGCAGGAACAGTACGGAGGTTTCTGGAGCTTCATGGCCAAAGCATAGAGACAGTGGTGTTTGCAGTGACGGACGTTGAATGGGTATGTGTGTGTGTGTGTGTGTGTGTATGTGTGTTACTGTGTGTGTACTGTACAAACACTACCCCTTTGTGTACTCACACTCTCCTCTATTCACATTCACACTCCTTTCCTCCAGTCCCAGTTTAATCCTACCAGACTGCTCCAAATAGGATCTAATTTGAGGCTGTCCAGACCAGATCCAGTCAGTAGTTAGACCAGAGCCATGTCCACCTCTGTCTCAGATGTTCTCTCTAAACTCCAAACACATTATAATAACACATTACTCAAGTGCTCTCTTTAAATATCCCCCTTCCTTGTGTGGGTTCCTGTATGCTTTGTCTCGGCATTAAGGCTGTGGACTGTTGTGTAACATTCATAGACACGGAGTGACCTTAAGTGGACAGTAGCTGTTGCCCTGGCTGCCTTGTGTTACATGAAGGTATTCTACTGTCAGTGTCTATGACCTTACACCTAGCCAACATCAAAGTTTTTGAGACGGACTGCAGCCTGATGAAAAAATCTGAATACAGCTCCAGATGCACAACTCTAGTGATTTTATCTGCAGTGGATGAAATGGTTGACATGTCTATGATTAAGGATTTATTGCAGTGTTTGTGTGGAATGTCTGTGTAGTGTTTGGAGTGAACTAGGTGTGTGTGTGTGTGTGTGTGTGTGTGTGTGTGTGTGTGTGTGTGTGTGTGTGTGTGCGGTGTGAACCCATTTTCTTTACATACATGTCTGTGTGTATCCAGCCTGTGTACAGAAAGCTTCTGCCCCTCTACTACCCTCGCTCCGTGGCAGAGGAACGGCTCAGCCTCCCCCTGCTCCCTGCCGACATCGGGAACTCGGAGGGCGAGCCGGTGGTGCCCGAGAGGCAGATCCGCATCGCTGAGAAGCCCGGGAGTCTGGAGGGTGAGTTCCCAACACCACAGCCCTCTAGAACAGGAGTGAGTTCCCAACACCACAGCCCTCTAGAACAGGAGTGAGTTCCCAACACCACAGCCCTCTAGAACAGGAGTGAGTGTTCCCAACACCACAGCCCTCTAGAACAGGAGTAAGTTCCCAACACCACATCCCTCTAGAACAGGAGTAAGTTCCCAACACCACAGACCTCTACAACAGGGGACCTAGTCCCCAACACCACAGCCCTCTATAACAGGAGTGTGAGTTCCCAACAACACAGCCCTCTAGAACAAGAGTAAGTTCCCAACACCACAGCCCTCTAGAACAGGGGTGCTAGTCCCCAACACCACAGCTCTCCACATACAGATTTGGTGTGTGCCACATGTAGAGCTTTTGTGGAGTGTCTGTTCCATAGTCTGACCAACATCTTAAATTGTTCCCTGTTAAATTTAAATACTATATTGTTTTGTATTTGTATGTCGCTTTGGACAAAAGTGTCTGCCAAATGCCATAGCCATAACCATAACCATGTTCCACGCAACATCACTTGGACCTGGTCAAAGGTTTGAGAAAATTGTTTCAAGGTCTCACACAATATCCTTCCACTGCGTGCAATATCCCAAAAATGTGTGCAAACACCCTAAATGGATTTATACCATAGGAGTTATACCGATAGGAGTTGTCATGCATTCTAAAATGATATCCAAAACTAAATATGAGGGTGAGTGTGAGTGCGAGCAAGGATCATATGTGTGTGAGTGTGTGTGAGTCTGTCTCTGTGTATGTTTGTTTGTGTTTGTGCATAATATGAATACGTACCTGTGTGTGCATGCACGTGTGCCTGCATGTGCATGCAAATATGCTTTTGTGTGTGTGTATGTATGTGTGAGCTAGTTTGTGCAGAATCTGAATACGTATGTACGCACATGTGTGTGCACGCATCGCCGCCACCACCACCACCACCCCTACTCCAGCTCGACCCCAGACACAATGGGCTGTTGTCCATGTTGCGCGCTTGTGTGTGGAGACTGTGGCTGTGGAGCTCCAGGGGTCTGTCCAACTCAAACAAATAACGGCCGGCCCGACGCCCAAGCCAAACAAACACAGCCTGACTTTCCCGCTCGACGCTGGATACTCCATCATGGGGTGGCCCAAGGCCTGGGCCGAACACAGCCGCTCATCACCAGTACCCGCCTGGCTGGGCAGGCCTGGGGCCTGGTCATCTTGCAGGGTCGGACACCTGCTGGGAGGGTATGGAGGGGAAAGATGATGACCTGTGATATGGAATAGAAGTGTGTGTGTGTGTGTGTGTTTGTGTGTGTGTGACAGGAGGGGGGGGGGTTAAATACGGGATGTGCATTTTTAGGCTTTTCCCGCGCTACCATCAAATGCTTGGCCTCTTTAGAAAGCTGAGACCTTGTATTTTTCTTATGGAACCATCAGAATAGCTGTGGGAAGTACTGGCACAGAGTTACAGAGGCTAGAATATGTTTTTTTATTTTTTTTATTTCTGCCGGATAACAAGCATCTCTGAACTGACCACATTTCACCCCTCTAGGTAACTTGAGATGACTTAGAAACACAACTGAGCCCTAGCACCAGGTCTTGTGAACATAGATCAATATATTAGACCATTATTTGCCAAGGTATGCTCATGCGTTTTGTAAAATGCCCTATGGAAACTCCCCATAGGACTTTTGGGTTCCCAAAATACATACTGACAATAAAAGTGTGGCAACCTCTTGGTGTAAAAGCATGATCCTGGTCTCAAATGAAAGGCAACACTTTGAGGCTTCTTTAGTATATCAGGGGTTGTGATGAATGAATGACTACACAAAATATGGAATAATTACACAAGTGTCTCTAATTTTGCATTTTCTTTGCTGCTTCAAGATGGACTATACATCTGCACAACTAATATTGGATAAAACAACAATTTCAAACAATTTCTATGGATTCCTGTGAATATTTCAGTACCCAATATGCTGCATCTACATATTGCACTGCAGCTACACTGCAGCTAGAAAGTAGGGAAGCATCAAAAGCGTAGGAGGGGGAGGAGGGCATTTTTGATCAAATTTAATTGAGACATAGTGATATTAAATGAGGGAATGAGAGATGAAGATGGGGGAAAATGAAGAAAGGAGAGAGTGAGGATAAAGGGGGTGAAATCGGCATGGCCAACTTCCGCTGACCTGACACATGAGAGAGAGTGAGAAGGATGGTTAGAGGATAGAGACAGGGGGAAAAGATTGACTGATGATGAGTGATGGACAGAAATGAGAGGGTGATGAAGATGGAGGAGAATGGAGGTGTAGAGTGGTGGTGAACAGAGAGAAGAGGTGATGAACAGAACAGAAGGCTCTGTGATGGAGAGTCCAGCTGTGGTCCTGATGTAACCTACTCACCAGGCAACCGAGTTCCTGCTTCCTATGGACAGATTAGCTGGATGCTAATGAAAGACTTTCAAACACATATACACACACCAAAGTCTTGTTTGTATTTGAAGAGTGGTCACTGGAGTGTTGCGATGTCTGATCCTCCTTCTGCTCTGCCTGCGTTCGTTGCTTTTGTTTATACTGAATGTTTGACCTGCGGCTTTGCTTCAGAAGTGCTTTGTTTACAGCTTGTTCTTGTACACAGCGGGACGCTCACCAGCGTCTCGTGTCATTTCTGATGTGGATGATGGTTGGAGTGTGTTTACTGTAGGCTGCATCTCTGTGTGAGAGGCCATACAGGAATGGCTTCAATTCAAGTGGTCAAGTTAGGACACAAGTCCTTTGTGCATGCCTGTTTTCACTGAGAGAAAGAGGAACTGTGTTTCTGTGCACGAGAAGGCTGTGTGTGTGTGTGTGTGTGTGTGTGTGTGTGTGTGTGTGGTGGAGACTGGAGGAAATGTGTTTCTGTGTGTCCTTTCTGAATGACTTAAACATCCCTAAATGGACACTTGTGAAGCTGACCGCTTTTAATGATGAGTTCAGGTGACTCGTGTTCTCTCCCCCCTCCCCCCCCCCCCCCTCTATGCATAGCAGCGCCCAGGCCTGGAGAAACTTCACAGCCTCACGGTTAGTCCTGATGCTACTGTCTCTGTGTGTGTGTGTGTGTGTGTGTGTGCGCGCAGAGGTGCATATTGTGTGCATGCGTGTGCGTTTATTTGTGATGGTTCAGGGTCAACTCTTCACCAATCACTTCCCCAGATGGCTGGCCGCTGTTCAGACGAAGCGTTCTGACCGAGCTATGTGACATCTCCTCCCCTCCCCTCTTCAGATAGGGTTTCGTGCTTACAGGACCTCTGCTGGCCAGCAGAGTGCATCTTAGATGGCTCAGGGGGAAGATGGCCGCTCAGGAGGCCATTGTTTTTTTGTTTTTTTTTTGTTGCAAAGGTTGATGTGGGGGGCGTTGTCAGCAAATTTGGGAACAGGATAATCACTCTCAGAAATGTGCGTGCGTGTGACCGATGCATGATTAATTTGTTTTATTTGGTTGTTTCGGTGAGTGTCACCATGCCCGTGAAAGGGACGTTATGAGGCTCATAGTTCTTCTGATATGAGAGTGTGTTTGGGTGGGAGGGAGAGAGAAAGAGATGTGTGTGTGTGTGTATGTATGTATACATGTATATATGTGTATATGTGTGTGTGTGTGTGTGTGTGTGTGTGTGTGTGTGTAAGCAAGAAGATATAAATAAATGTGTGTGTGTGTATATGTTTGCCCTATTCAGACGATTTGGAGGACGATAGCCTGGAGCTGGACTTGGGGCTTGTGGGGACACACGCGTTTGCACGTATGGAGGGGGACGTGGACAAACAGCGCAAGCTCATCCTGCAAGGCCAGATGTCTGACGTCGCGCAACAGAAACAACACCAGAGAAAGTAACGACTGGCTTCACTTACCTCAATAACTCGTGAACACACACACACACACACACACACACACACACACACACATCCTCCCTCTCTTATTCTCATTCTCTCAATTACATGCACTTTAATGTATGACCCCACTCACTCATTCACTTAGTCACACACCACCTCACTTATTCACTCTCTTCACGTAAATTACACACACACACACACACACACATACAGTCACAGACTCTCCCGCTCCACTGCTAATGTGTTTACCCAAACAGACACATTTGCACTCCCACATTCAGACTTTTAAAATCAATTTTCACAGTAATTTATTCAACATTTTTTTTTTTTTTTTAAATGTGATGCCTGCTGTGAGGGAGAGGCTGTTGTTCCAACACTGGTGCTACTCAATTTATATTCACTTAAATGTATATGATATGGCTGCTTGGTGTCAGTTGGAGAAAATTATTGTGTTATTCTACCAAATCAAATCAGATAATTTCCTCTTCCTCTGTTATCATGGCATCACCTCTTCACACTTCATGGCACTTTATATGATTCCAAAGTCATCAAAGATATTACATAGTCTATCAACATTATGAAGCAGCCTGAAATTGAAGAAGGTTGAATGTAAAACATGTTTATTACATCTCCCCTTTTATTCTCTCTCTTGCTCTCTCTCTGTCTCTCTCTCTTGCTGTTTCTCTCTCTCTTTATCTCTCTGGCCATATGTCTCTGTTGCTGTTGTTTATGCATTATAAATTGCATGCATGCATTATATATTATTTTAACCTTTCTTTCTTTCTTTCTTTCTTTCTTTCTTTCTTTCTTTCTTTCTTTCTTTCTTTCTTTCTTTCTTTCTTTCTTTCTTTCTTTCTTTCTTTCTTTCTTTCTTTCTTTCTTTATCTTTCTTTCTTTCTTTCTTTCTTTCTTTCTTTCTTTACCTTCCTTTCTTTCTTTCTTTCTTTCTTTCTCTTTAGTTATAACCGTTGGTTATGCAGGGCGCGAGCAGAGGACTTGTCAGACATAGCAGCACTGAAAGCCTTATACCAGACAGGTTGGTGTTCATCTCAAAGTCATAGCGCATGGTCTTCCTTCAAACAGCTTAGTGGGAGTAAATAAAGGTTGAAAGACTTGTATGTATTTGCGTGTGTGAAGGTTTTTGATTGTGGGATGTGTGTATTTTTAAGGACAGGGTTTACTGGGGTTCTGTCAGAAGCACACATCTACACACTTCAGCTTTTTGAGAGTTCCAGCTTTTTGAGAGTTAAAGAAGATGTTGGGATTTTGTGTGTGTCTGTGTGCATGTGCTTTGTTTTTGTGTGAAATGTGTGTTTTGAGGACAAAGGCTAGCCCAGTTTTGTTAGAGCCAAAGTGTTGCAGCTGGCTCGTCTGCTGTGCCCAGCAACTCGCTGTGTGACCCTCTCCAATTTGTTTGTCACATCTTCCTGGATGCTAACGCTAGACCCTCCACATGTCCCCACGGTCATCCCTCTCGGCTAATAACAACCAGCTCAGATTTCAACACGCCACACTGCATGACACACACATTTACCAAACAACCCCCCAGCCGCAAGTATAGGATTCTACTCTAGGTCATCTCTGGGATTCAGTCTCATACCAGGTTAAACCTCAATAACATGTTTGGCTGTTTGTGAGAAAGAGCAGGCCGTGAACAGCTGCCGTGACTACTTGACAAAAGTGTTATGTGCAAGGTTGGCCTACAGGGGGCAGACTTGTCTCTGGTGCTGATGTCCGTCCTGTTGCAAATAAAAGGGTTCCTTGGCAGCATATCACACATCTCTACACATTCCTCTGCGCAAAATCTAATTTTGTCCCTCAAGTGGACCTTTCGGGGCTAAAGGAGGCATAAATGATCTAAACCAGATTTAGTACTGCAGGAGTTTAGACATAATTACTTAAAAGTGTGCGTGTGTGTGTATGTGGCTGAGTCTCTGACAGAGCAAGAGAGGTTGTATCAGTGTGAGTGTGTGTGACAGAGCGTAAGAGACTGTGTGAGCGTGTGCCAGTGCTAAGGTCAATTCAGTTTTAGTTGAGATTCAATTTACCAGATGAAGGTGCTTTCTACTTTCTTAAACTGACTGAGAATGAAACGGTTGTTTTTTAGTTGTCCTGAGAAATGTGTTTGTGTGTGTGTGCACTAGGCGTTGATATGTGCGGCAGGACAGTGATGGTGATTGTGGGACGGAACATCCCAGTGACCCTCATTGACATAGAGAAGGTAACAAACACATGGACACTCACAACAGCACTTGATGGTCTTCATCTCTTGATATGCATCACAGTGGGAATATAGCATCAAATCAATTGAAAGGTCTCATTTTGCTGTGTGTGTGTGTGTGTTTGTTTGTATTGCTCTGTCCCTTTCAGGCCCTGTTGTATTTCATCCATGTGATGGACCACATCACAGTGAAGGAGTATGTGATGGTGTACTTCCACACGCTGACTGGCGAGCACAACCACTTGGAATCTGACTTCCTGAAGAAGCTCCACGATATTGTGGACTCAAAGTGAGTTGCTAATCCAGAGCCCAGTTTCTCTCCTCTGTCGAAACTCCTCATATGTCTTTCCCTCAGCCAACTGTAGGCTTGTCAGGAATCCGGCGTTGAGAGACGAATCGAGTAAAATTGTGCTTGAACTAACCGTCCCAGCTGTCGATTAGATTTAACCAGACAGCGCTGACCTTGTTGTCCCGTCTAAGATAGTTTGTACTGCAAGGAATTCCAAGGCCCTTGATGAATTGTGCCGGTGAGTATTGTGTTTCCCTCTGCACATACCTGTGCTCGCCCCGTTCATTCCTGCTGTTCTAAACTCCAAATTGATACTTTCAACCACATCCAAAGATCCGTCGCGTTTTTTTTTTCTCCGTGGAATAACTGAAAGGGAATAACTTGTTACCTGCCATTGCTTTGGAAAATTGGAGTTAGTCTTGGCATCAAATCCTTCAAAAAAAAGTGTGGGTGGGTGGAGTGTGTTGGCTTGCGACACCTCACCACACCTCGACTCGGAGCCAGTCTTCCCCCAGAAACAAGCTCCCGTGTCCTCCTCGCTTCCGGGGGCCAAATGTCATTTCTGTTTCAGGGCAATAGAATAACAATAGAAAACAGTCATGGCAATTATGAGCGAATGCGCTAACCGTGGGGGCCAACCACTGCAAATGATGTGTTACAGAGAAGTGAGTTGGCCCTGAGCCCCTTCTATGCGTCTCAGACAGGAAAGACAAGCTGCTGGCGGGAGAGATAGATCCTGTAGGCCCTGTGATGAGTAAGGACACCCTAACCCCCCCCCCGGCGCCAGGCCGACCCTGGCCCTGGCCAGAGGTGAGTTTGATCGGCCGTCGAAAAAGTAAAACGCAGCACGATGAGGTCAACGTGCCGCCGCGTCTTGTTGGTGGAGCGAGGCGAGAAGAAGAGAAGACTGGGCCTCCAGACGCCCAGTCCGAGCGTGAAGCAGAGAAACAACAGAGTCTCATTGGGCTCGCATGCTAACAGAGGCTGCAGTGGAAATCCGGCTTTAGAAAGTCAGTCCTTCCGTGCCTACTATTCATTAAATCAAGTCATTATAAGTAGGTAAGTGGGCAGATCAGCTAATGAGTGAAACCACCAGCACAGAAGACCTCAGATGTCAGGAGAAAGAGCCGCAGGACCTAGAGGAATCCTCAGGCGTCCAGAGAGGAGGGGAAGGAGTTCTGAGGAGATCTGTCAGGGGTATCAGCCATGCCTTGGGGGAGAAAGGAAGGGGACCGAGTGCCTTTTCATTCTGGGACAGGACGTGGTCAGAGATGAAGGGCGTCAAGATGTGATGCCAAATCTGCTACTGCATGTCTGTGTCTGTCTTTGAATGTGTGTGTGTGTGTGTTTGTGTGTGTGTGTGCACGAGTGTGTGTGCGCGTCATTCAAATCTGAAGCTGCCTTAAGGAGCAGCTCCTCAAAGTGCCTTGACTCCATGATGGATGAGTGGTTGTGTTTGAACAGGCCTAAATTTGAATGACCCCCAGGAGTACCTCCTTGAAGCATCTTGATGGACCATGACAAATGGCGAACCCAGGTCTCATGCCGGGGGTATCTTAAACCTGTGTCTCCCAAACTTTGTTTGTGTTGTAGTACGTCATCCATGTCCAGGCGTTGTAAAAAAAATGGTTGTAGTTTACATGGCTTTGGCCAAGACTACCTCCCCATGGACCTTACGTCATCAGGCGACATAATAGAATAACTCCACTCTTTCCTGTTGAAGGAGGGGGAGGTTATAAAACATGTCCCGAGTTATAAAAAAAAAAAAGTTGTGTCTTGTTAGGTCGTTCGTTCGTAGCCTGTGCACGAGTGATTATGTCTGTTTAGTCACGGGGCGGTGCACCTGGCTTACATTTTCAACTGAACCAGTGATATGGATTAACGGCACTTTAACTCACCGGAAGCGTGACATCACACACACATGCCCGGCGCCTCACGGAGACTGTTGCAGTGGTGAGAGCCAGTGCAGTCGAGAGCGCGGGCTGGTCACGGCCGGTCGTGGGAAAGGGGAGACTGTTGATGAATGCGTCCCTTGCATGCTGTAAACCCGCCCAGGCTTTTGGATGGGCCTGGAGGTAATTTCTGGTTCAAGTGTGTGTTTTGGACGGGATCGGGGGGCCTTTTGGACTGGCGGGTTGGCTTTCGGGGATGCGTTTTGGACGGATTTCATGGACATTTAGTTGTGCTCTGAATGTGCCCTTTTTGTTTTTGCTATGATAGCATTGTTTCCATCTCCCTGTCAAACTTTGATTTGTTTATTGTTTTTGTTAATAAAAGGCAATAACATGGTATCCCAGAGAGATACTGCTATGTTTGTTTGGTGAGCAGTTGGTTTTGTTGTGTTTCTGTATGTCTTAGCAAAAACTTACTCAGACTCTTCCCTCCTTTACTGCTTTTGCAGGTTTAAGAAGAACTTGAAGGCCCTCTACTTCGTCCACCCCACGTTCCGCTCCAAGGTGAGCTGACCATCAAGCAGTTACCTGTGCCTGTTCCTCTGTACCTGTACCTCAGGACTGTTGTTTTGTCTTGTCTGTTGTGGTCCGTAGTGTGTGTGTGTGTGTGTGAGTGTGTGTGTGTACAGCAGGGGTCTCAACACCCGGCCCACGGCCCAATCCGGCCCGCGTCCGGCCCAATTCCGGCACAAATTGAAGCAGAAATAGGCCTACACCTATCGAAATAAGCATGGTATGCTTAGTGGACACCGTCGTATACACGCAAAGACGCACCTCCATTCACAGACGCACTGTGACTATCACTGTCAATAGACGATCGATCATAATCTCCAAAAGGATATTCTCCTTCAGAATCAGAATAGGTGAATAACATAGCCTACCGAAGACTTCATCACACGTGAACGTTTTGTCAACATTAGGTGTAGGCCTATTTCTGCTTCAATTTGTGCAAAACTATGGCCTGCATCGCTTCCGCGTCATTACAAATGCACGTCTTTGTGTTTCTCGTGTGTAATACAAGTATTTCCTGAAAACTTTGCGCAGCGATTTTGGGTTTGAATCAAGCTCTGAATGTCTAGCACATAGTGGAGCAGAGTAGGCTACAAATGAGATTTGTCACCGTACTTGGATCTATCGTCTATTTTAATCAGTATTGTTGTTTGTAGCAATTAAAAATAGCCTCAAGGACCGGATTACATTATTATTTTGACATACGTCGCGGGCCGGAATTGGGCCGGACTTGGCCCGTGGGCCGGGTGTTTGAGACCCCTGCTTTAGGTCAATATCACACCGGAATTCTCCTTTAACCCTGACGCTTAGTTTGCCAGGTTTAAAAAAGTTATGAGAGGAAAATATTTTTATTTGGTGTGATGCGCACACATACCCGTTTTTATGCTTTTTGTTTGTTGTATAATTTGTATTAATATTTATTTTATCATTATTTTATTTATAAGCTAAGGTTGCTAGCACAGGTGTCTAAAACTAGATAAAAACACTTGCACTTTCTGTTAGCAGTTTTGTGTGGTATTTGAAAAATAGAACATTGCATTTTCAGAAATAGCCGGCCCTTCAATCAGATGGCGTTGGCAGAAGTGGCCCCCAGCTCATTTGAGTTTGAGACCCCTGGCATACAGAGTACTTTTTAATCACTGTTTTGCTGCCCTGCTGCAGTTTGTCCTAATCCCGTGAGGAAAAACATCAAGGAAAATAACTTTAACTCTTTAGGAGGCCCCACTGTGGTTTTAAATCGCTATCACACCTGTGCCTAAGTTGATTATGCAGTGGAGGAATTAACATAGTGCTTTTTTCCTTTTTCTTTTTTGTTTTAAAAAAAAATGTCAAGTCATTAGACACCAGATAATGAACTCTCTGAATTTATTCAGGAGATCCTAGCCCTTCCTCCCTTCCTCCCTTACAGGTGTGAGTGGTGCTCAGGCATCACTACTCAGTAGCTACAGTAAACCTCTCAAATGACTTTCAGTGGTTTTGAATAGGTTGTCAGGGTTCACTCCAAAGCTTGAACAAGGGTGTGTGTGTGTGTGTGTGTGTGTGTGTGTGTGTGTGTGTGTGTGTGTGTGCGCATACATATGTGTGCATGTCTATTTCAAAATACTGGCAGGTTTGTAAAAGAAAGTATACTTCCACTCCAGTGGTGGAATGTAACGAAGTACAAATACTTCGTTACTGTACTTAAGTAAATTTTCCACGTATTTGTACTTTACTTAAGTAACATTTATAGTGCATACTTTTGACTTTTACTTCGTTACATTTTACAGCAATTATCTGTACTTTTACTCCGCTACATTTCTACAACACCATCGTTCCTTTTTACGGTACATTTTATGATCAGTTTTTTTTTTCTCTCTGACAAACACGTTTGTTTTACTGGGGGGTTGCTACCAAAGATTCTGGAGCGCTACGTGCATTCTTAGAAACATAAGCTTCTAGTCTAGACCAGGCAAAGCGTGAGCTTGTAGCCATCTGCATTCGGTAGGCTATATTCACCAGACCCATGGCTACACTGTACATGCAACTGTGTTCTGTGCCTTTCTCTGTCTGTTATCTGCAGCGTTAGGGCCTCCTCTCCGATGAGATTGCTATCCGCGGATCAGCGAAGTTACAGGCTATGCCCATGCTTCTGTCACACGTCTGATCATTTGCGGCACAAATGAATGGTAGACTATTAATGAACCGGTGGCCGGAAAAAACGTAACATTTTCCAGATTAGGAAATATTCCTTAATTGTGTGTGATTAAATAAAGATGCATAGCCTACAATTGGGGGGTAGTAACGTGAGCGCTCATTCAATGTCTATGCGTCTGCGCAAGTGAAACTGAACTTAATCATAAAGACACCTTTCTCAGCAACTTTTCTGTTCAATCAGCATAATTGGCATTACGATCCACCCGACGTTTCCCTTGTCTACCCCGTTAAACTTCAGGCTCTCGTGTTTTGCTGAATGATATTACTCAGCAGATCACCCTAGTAGATAACCAGAATTACAGTCTCTAGAATTGTAGGTCAGAATGTAAACTGGGCCACAGATGGTAAGCACAATTGCATTAACTTAAAACTATCTAGTCGAGTATAACCTAAAACTAGCTTAATTAAAATGCCACAGCCCATACTGATTTTTCCTTTTAGAATATAGATATTAAGAGAATAAATCAGTATGCAAATACTTTTACTTTTAATACTTAAAGTACATTTAAAAGCAGGTACTTTTTACTTTTACTTAAGTAGGGTTGTCATTGTGGTACTTTTACTTTTACTAAAGTAAATATTTCTCTGTGTATTTGTACTTTTACTTAAGTACTGAGGTTCAGTACTTCCTCCACCACTGTTCCACTCTAAATCACCTCTTGATTGTTAGCCCGGACAGAGGATGTGGGTAAATTGAGTCCAGCTCTAGGGGTAGCGGCCTCTTTAGAAAGTGAAGATCAAGGTCAGGAGAGCAGTGCAATCTAAGGGAGGCTTATTATGACCGCCGCGAAGCGTATAGGTTTAGTCAGGATTTTTTTATTTATTTATTTATTTTTTCGCATGTCCAAATTTCCGTCAAGGATTCCCGGGACACTGAAAGACCGGGGTACACGAAACTTGGTGGGCATGTAACCCCACATGGATAGCATGGAACCGTCGTTTTTCGTTTTGATCTGTAGCCCCCCCCGCTGGACTGGACCCCCTGAAAGGAGGGTATGCCTCCAGGGGTTATGTTAACCCATTCCATGTGCACACATGTGCATAAACAGATACACACGCACACACATACATTCACAGTAATCATACGTATGACACATACTCACACAGTAGACATGTACGCATCAATGCATATGCACAAACACACATACACAGACAAACACACAAGCACGCACACACACAGGCACACACACAGACACACACACACACCCACACACATAAACATAAACGTAAACGTGTGCACGCACACATGCACACAATTCAAGAATTTCTCAGAATTATGAACAGGCAAGATGGGGATGGGGTTGTATAAAATTAATTTTACATGTGAAATCTATGAACTAATCATGTTTTGGTACTTGTTGTCTAGCAGATACCAGTGAGAATTGAGTGTGGATAATGCAATTTAGTGAGACCGTTAGAATCATATAGGCCTTACAGCGTGATTTATTTTTGTGGAAAAAATGTGCTGGACTGGGCGGCGGTCATATTTTGTACCGCTCTGCGGTACATCTAGTTTGGACCAGATCATTTGTCTGTAACCCACACTCCACCTCCACTCCAACAAGGACTATTTTGAAGCTGTTGGAGAATCTTGGGTCAACCTTGTAGTCACACAAAAATAGTGCTGAGTAAAAAAAAACTACTCAAAATAATAAAAAGATTAATTTTAGAGCACTCATAAAACTGATTCTATTATTAGTCTCTTCAAACAATGCCTTTTGCCCCCTCTTAGCCTAAAGGGTTCTGCCCTAAGTTTTTTTTTTCCGCCACTTTTATTGTCTTCTCTCTTCAACATCTTCAGTTACTTAGGGTGTTTCTAGGTTTTTATGTCTAACAGTAGGGCTGCACAATTAAGAGAAAATAATTGGGATTTTTCTGACAGATATTGCGAGTGTGATCAGCGATATGATATTGTTGAAAGTCAATGTCAAGATTCAGTTCAACATTCCAAATGTTTCTTTAAGTAACGCTACATCTGAATGGTGAGCATGCCTAGTGCATGAGAAGCACAGTGCTCCTTATTAGTGAACTTCACTGTCTGTCACTCAAGAAGGATGACCTGTATATAAAAATAAACCTGTAGTCCTTGCAATTGGTTCAAATTGTGATTACGACTGCAATGATTGTGCAGCCCTTATCTAACAGGTCTATTCCACCCCCCAATTGCAATTGAAGTTAAACTGCCAAAACTACCAAAAATCTAATTTTTGGAGATCGGTTGTCACATTTATCTGGATTGACAATTGTGAAAGATTAAAAACCCATATTTTATGGCATTGCATCACTTAATAGGTACGTTGTCCGCTTGCAATTGTAATTTTTTGGCTTGTTGAAAATATCAATGAAGTTTTATGTAAAGCTGTAATGGAAACCTGACTTCTGTTCCCCCTGCGTGTAACAGGTATCCACCTGGTTCTTCACAACCTTCAGTGTGTCGGGCATGAAGGAGAAGGTGCACCACATGGATACACTGCAGCAGCTCTTCACCTGCATCCTACCCGAGCAGATCGACATCCCACCCTTCGTACTGGAGTACGACGCCAGGGTGAGTGACCCTTAATGTCAGTAGCCATGAATCGGTTGGATCAGACAAACTTTGTAATTGGGCCATATTCCTGTCCCGAGTCCCGACCTGTCGTTGTTTTAGCATGCGTCTGATTAGAAGATGTCACAGTCAACGTTCTAGCTCTGGTCCGATCTGAGTGAACTTCTGGCATGACCGAAATGTTTGTCTTTTGTCATGCAGTGTGCACAGTCAAACATATCACATCCGATTAAAATGTGTAGTGAATTATGTGTATATAGACCATTTTTTTTATTATTATTATTATTATTATTATTAGTATTAGTATTAGTATTAGTATTATTATTATTTAGAATTATATAGATTGAGACTGAAAAAAGTATCTGCCCTACAAATGAAAAAGGTTCTCATATCACAAATAGATCACAGTGCAAGCACAGTACTTCAGAGTTCACTCAGAGTGTAGGAGGATCCGTCTGCATCCCCCTTGGACCCTCTTGGTCCAAGACTATGACACCAGGGTGAATTCCCTTGACCCTTACAAAACTAAAAGGTCTTCAGATCACAAATAGATCACAGTGCAAGCACAGTACTTCATAGTTCACAAAGTACTCAGAGTGTAGGAGGATCCGTCTGCATCCCCCTTGGTCAAAGACTATATGACACCAGGGTGAGTTCCCTTGACCCCTACAAAACGAAAAGGTCTTCAGATCACAAATAGATCTTCACGAAGTACTCCGCATGTAGGAGGATGAATCAATTTCCCTGCCTTAGTCCAAGAGTGACGGCATAGTGAGTGACCTTAACCCCTACAAAATAAAAAGGTCCTCTGATAACAAACATATTCTCATAAAGTAGTCCTATCATAGAGGTGGGGGATTAATCTAAATCCCACCCTTGGTCCTAGTATGACCCCAGGGTGAGTTCCCCTGACCACTTGCAAACAAAAAGGTCCTCATATTACGGTACAGGCCTACTGTCTGTTGGGGAGAGGGTCAAAGGGTACCTCCAAAGGGACAACCTCAACAGTCATTGTAATGTCTATGATCTCCTGGTGGTGCTGGAGTGGCACTGCATGCGGGGCCAGATCTGGAGGCATAGGATGGCAGCTATGTAGCCTACCATATTTCAGTTATTTGCACAGATTTAGCTAAGTGAGTTGCACAGGCTTTTTGTAAGAACTACTGTGATGCTTCTGTAATGCTTTGTGGTTTTGTATTGTTTGATTACACGAGAGAAACCAATGCACTGATTGGGCCCTAATCAGGTTTGGTCAATTGAAGTTCTCAATGACAGCTATGCCCATACAAAATTGTGATATATGGCAATATATGTAAATCACATATATTATGTATATGTCAATGTATGCCTCTCACATATGTACACATACATGTCAAATATATTTCAAAATATAGCAAAATTGGCCGTTTTTATATGTCACATACAGTATGTTCCCAGATATACAAATATATTACAAATATATGTCAGTTACATATATGTTAATATATGATGAGATGTATTTGTATGCATACTAGGGATGCCAATATAGTGCAAATATATGTCTATGGACATATATTTGCACTCATATTAGGTAAATATATTGCTATGTCACATTTATAGAAATATGTCACAATAGATGTATATTTCAGAAATATAACATTGTTGATGTTCCAAAGAAAACACAAAATATTTGTTTAACCTTTTATTAAAGTTTCGTACTTTCCACACAAACAGTGAGTAAACTCTCCAGGTAGAAACTTTTTTCCCTGTATGGAAGTGGCACACATTGATTTGGCATGCAGAATGCACTCAGTGTTCTCAGGGCAGCAGTCCTCACAAATCACCACCTGCAAACAGGGAACAGAGAAGATTAATATGCTGTAAAACACACAACATGAAAAGACCATTACTGAAGCACTACTACCTTCACATGCATCTTTAATAAACACACGCCTTGGCACAAGTAAGCTTAAATAAGGACTATGAGATGAAGAACATAACTAGATGTACCGCATGGCGGTACAAAATATGACCGCCGCTTTGTGAAACTTTTGAAACTTGTGTATGCTTGTTTGCCATGCCTGAGTGTGTGTGTGCGGCTGCACAGAAAGTAGCCTACTGGTGCTGAAAAGGTGAATAGATTGTAGAATAGCCAAAGAAGATGTAGCATTGTTATAAAACCTGTAAAATCTCTAAACAATCCCAAGTAGGGCAGTTCATCACAGTTCATCCATTCCAACTGGATTGATGAAAGGTCACTTACACCTGTAGGCTACATTTGTATTTGGGAAAAGCAAAAGGTATCAGCATAATGTTATTTATTTATTCATTTATTTTATTTATTTATTTATTTATTTATTAATAAACAAAAACATCTATGTCAGTTCCATGCCGTTTTCAACAGCTATCAAAAACAAAGGTCATTTTTGGATGGATGGATTTTTTTGTGCATGTTTCTTCTTCTACATAAGATTTTAGTCATCTTCAGTTCATGTAATACTTTATTGTCAATGCACAAATTAAGTAACAGTAGTCTGAAACGAAATGCTGTTTTACATCTAACCAGTGGTGCAAATAACTGACATGTCCAAATGGGCTTTGATGAAATGCTTCGCTAGACTGTTCATACACATTTTAACAGGCCAAAGTTGAAGAGCTGTTGTCCGTTATTGTTCGTGCAAATATAGGCTGATTCATGATCCCTTGCATTGTGTAACTGAGGTCCATGGCTAGTCTGGCTTTCACCAGACCAAGCTCAATCTTTTAAGAAATCAAAAAATAAATAGCGAGATATCCACGCTCTGGCTATTCTAAATGCAAAAATCATCAGGGAGTTATGACAAAACTGTAACTAACAAACTAGATCCTAATAGAAAGCCGTTAGCTTCCCTAAGCTACAGGTAGGCTTATAAGGTAGGCCTATTTACAACATAAATTGTCAATAGGCTATGCCGGCGACACAAATAAAATCTCCTTTGGAAACCAATGGCTTACGCCTTACAGTATCAAGCGGACTTAAACTGCCATATCGTGGCGAAAAGTTGTAATAAAATTCACGCAGCTCCATGAGTCAAGGAAAGCGCGAATGAAGTAGCCACTTCTAAATGGGACCTACTACACAGTAGCTTAAGGTGTGTTGCTAAAGCAGCCATAATGAAATGAAGGTGTCATTGTTTGGATACTTCACACACACGTGCTTTTTAATTTCACAGACTACAACTACCAAGCTGGAATCAAAGCACATCGATTCCCCTCTCACACCCTGCACGCACTTAAAACAAATAAACAGGCGTCTCAGTCTCACGCATGTATAGGCAAAACTGTATCAGACAACGTTGGTAAATATTCCATTGCACAGAATGATTTTTGTAGCACGTGCAACAAATGACAGTCGAAAGATACAATTACCCCCGGGGACGAAACGAAATTTTTCCATAAAAGTCTAGTGGGGCTACATACCCATCAAATTTCATGTGCACCGGTGTTTCGTGTAATTATGATTAATTGTCAATTATTAATTTGTCCCAGCCAGGAGGGACGAATGAAACACAACGCACGTTCGACTTCTCCTTAAATAACTCTTGAACGGTCTAGCTCCATTGACTCCCATTCATTCTGCACTCATGGCGATCGCCCCCAGTGGAAATCTGGTGGAACTGCAACCAAAATTCGGTACAATGGGACTTAATACGGAGTGGCCAGGCTCTCCATAGACGGGCTCTGAAGTCACCGTGGTTGGAGTTCAAAAGTCAGTCAAGGGTGGGGGATGGGTATTGCTGTGTGCGCATGCTCATATCAAGATGCGATAAGCATCCGTTATATTTAAAGTAGCTTTGGCCTCACATTGTATGCACATAGTGCAACCCAAAGCGCTCCACACAAAACATTGACACATAAGGCAAAAGATGCCGAGCAGCATAGTCGACACCTTACCTGTGACGCCAAGACATAAACAAATATATTAACACTAAGTTCTCCATTTAGAAAAGAAGTAATGGAATCTAGTGTATGGATATGTATGCCACCATATATGGAGACTACATATAAGTCTGTCACATATTCACACATAAACTTCTCCATATATTTGGAAATAATTGAATCTAGTATATGAAGATATATAGCATCTTATATGGGAAATTAAAATATTTTGTATGCATGTATGGACATATAGCTTTGAATATATGTTTGACATAAATATTTGAATCGCATACATGTATATGTCCATATAAGTAAAATTTATAAGTCCCTGTTATTTGACATATATGTTCATATACCATATATCACATTTTTGTATGGGTGTAGCCTGTCATTTGCACCAATTGAGCTATGTAAGAAGTATAATGGATGTGTTCAGTTCAGTTCATGTATAATACTGAAAAAAATGTAGGCATGTCAGAACTACAGTTATGCCACTTACATAATGTAGCCTAAAAAAATGTAGGCATGTCAAAATTACAGTTATGTCGCTTACATAATGTAGCCTATATGCTTTTTTAATGTTTGATGACAGAATAGAGACTTAAGGAAAATTATGTAGACTAACAATTAGGGCTGGTTAACTCAGTAATCAATTAACGCCGACAAATATTTTATTGCGTATTAACGCAGTTTTTAATTATTTATTTTATTACTGTAAAAGTCTGTTGCTCTTTTCTTATCACCGGCGTACTTTGAGTCTGAAATATCACCTAAATGCAAAAGCACTCAGTTGATACCAGCCAATCATTCAACGAAACAAACAATGGCGCGAGGCTTCAGCAGACTATTAGATGCAGCGTGTGGGAGAAGTATAGATACCGTATTTTCCGGACTATAAGTCACACTTTTTTTCATAGTTTGGCTGGTCCTGCGACTCAGGTGCAACATATATATATATATATATATATAATATGTATGTTTTTTTCCTCTTCATGAGACATTTTTTGACTGGTGCGACTTATAGTCCGGAAAATACGGTAAACAAAGGCAAGAGAAGCTAACAAAATTTAATGCCATAGCGAAGTGCATAGCTACAGACCCGATTAGCCGATTAGTGTTGTAGAGGACGTGGGTGTTCAAAACATTCTAAGAATCGCAACAAATGACGGCAGTTATGAGATTCCCTCAAGACGCACCATCAAAAGAAGAATACACGACTTGAATGAAAAGGAGAGGAATGCAAAGGCGACAACTTTACAACGTGCACCCGCTGTTGCTCTCACTGGAGACTACTAGACATCACTGGGTAATAATTACCTCGGAGTTAAAGTGAACAGTGGGCGCTGCACTCACATGCTCTAACGGTAGGCTAATGAAAACATAGAAGAGACATTATGCTGAAACGTGCGCGGGACTGCAGAACTGAAGAACTTTTTTTGTGCTTCACTTCACTCACATTTGGTACTGAACATAGACTGGTTATGCTACTTCCTGATAAAAAAAAATGCTTTTTTGTTTTTTATGTAAATGTTACTGTATAAAAATGGCTGATGTTAAAAGTGTTTGCACAACATTATGGCACTTTGTGCTATACTTTTGAATTCATTATTGGTTTTTGCGTATAATAATGCGATTAATCACAATTAATCACATTATAAGCACAAAATAATTCAGTGGAAATGCATGGATTCCAGTTTCTTCCAGTAGCAGCAACTGGAATCCATGCATTTCCACTGAATTATTTTTGGAATCTGATCCCTTATCATAGCTGTTCATTCTTACTCGTTGCTCGACTTATCGTGACTAAATTCAAGATGGCTGCAAACGCTAAACTTCGTGAAGATACTGTTTGTATAAATCGTCTTGTAAGTAAACTACCAGTGCTTTTTCAAAGTTCTCAATGTCTCGTTTTAAATGTCAGGGCCCTAGGAAGTCTACCAATGAAGTGTGGAGATACATTGAGCCTCGTAAATGGGTGTAAAACAGTGATTTATTTGCATGGCTAGCCCGATGCCGAAGCACCACTATTGAAAAAGATGTTGGTAGCATCGGCTAACTAGCACCAGATTTTGGAGTGCAGGGGACAAGCCGAGATGGGCTATGAGACATACGTTCACACTCGGTATCATGTTTCGATACACTTTAGGTCAATATCACACCGGAATTCTCCTTTAAAATGTATAATTTAAGTCTTAATGATCAGCCTATTATTTGTATGTCCCACAGCTGACATGGAACGTTATTAACCGGTTTGGGAACTTTATTTTTTTGTTCTAACCGGTTCAGGAACGTCAGTTTTAGGGTTGAACCGAAAACCGGAAACGTTAAAATAATGTTTCTATTTTTTTAACCAATTGGGAAAAAAATCTGGTTCAAAGCCCTGGTATCTAGATAAGAGTGTTTAGATTAAAGTATCTGCTAAACAAGTCAATGTAAATGTGAAGAAATATATCCATACAAAGCACCTCGGTGTTAATTGTTTGGATTGTATTAAGAGTTAGTTGTATTTTATCAATTAGTAGAGGATGATGTACATTGTTCCCATAAAAAAGTCCTCAAATGTCAAATATGTACTTTCAAAGCGCTCCAGTACTTTTCATGTTTAGACGACGGGAGCTTCAGCCTACTCTGTCTACCGAGTGTTGGAGGACTTTCCTGGAGGCAGCATGTCATAATGTTGATGGCCACTCCATAATTAAATCAAGCTGGAGTCCGCATCCAAGTCCTGTAGCATCCATAGATGACAGAGAGCTGCTGTAGTGTTCAATCTAATGCCACACAACATGTTTTTTTTGTTGTTGTTTTAAGGCAATTACCTTGGCTTATGGCTTGACAGACCTGCATGTTTGCCTCAATAAAACAACGTTTGTGTCTCGCATGTCTCGCAGTTTTCAAAATCCCTTGATCTTACGTCTAACAAGGTCAGGTGAAGTCCCAATTAGAGCCTGTTGCTAAACCCAAATCAGAGGATTCTACCTTATGGGGTCAGCAGTGTTGATAAGATAAAGCAGAGCTGGATGTCTGGAAAGCCGAGGCACAATGGGGGACGCCGTCTGTTGTCTGTTTTTCTTGGGATCAGCTATTTTTCCTTCTTTTTGTTTTTTCAGCTGAGTGCTCACTCATGACTAAGCTGTCCTCTCTCTCTCTCTCCTTTTTTGTCTTTCTTTTAAGGCTCTTTCATGAATCCTGCTGCTCTGAAAGCTACATCCTGTTGTAGATCAGATTCCTCGTGGTTGTTTCTGTTTGTGTTACTGTGATATATTTTATGGTACAGGTTTGAAAAGAAGTGGAGAAAAAGCATCTCTCTCTCTCTCTCTCTCTCTCGCTCTCTCCTTCCTCTCTCTCTCTCTCTCTCTCTCTCTCTCTCTCCTTCCTCTCTCTCTCTCCCTCTCTCCCTCTCTCTCTCTCTCCTTCCTCTCTCTCTCTCAGGCATACTTCAAAGGCATTTATTGTTAGTAGTAATTTTCTGCAAATTCCCCAGCAGGGCAGGATGCAATCGACATGGAAATTTTTCTCAATTTATTTTAATAGGCCTTATATCCCTGCTTGAAATCTGAGTGATTTTTCTTATTTTAACCCAACCATTGGGGGCGTTTTTTTTTTTTTTTTTTTTTTTTGCAAGAGTTGTTGTACGGCAACCAAGGACAACATCCCAGAGACGCCAGTGAAAGGACTTCTAAATGAGGGTTTTGGGGTTTAAAAAAAGGACCAATAAGTGTGGTTCAGACTTGGTCGCACAAGTTTCAGTCGTTTAAAAATAGCCCCTAGGCACCACTGCACTTTCAGAGGGAGGCATCGTGTGAAATCAAATAAAAATAAAGTGTCCCTTCTCGAAGTTTGGTTGCTTCAGTATGCACCCGTGGAAAGTGCCGTTAATTAGTTTCTCGAGAAAAATAAACTGTGACCACGGATTTCCAGTTGGTTAAAAACCCATAACTTTTGCTGACAAGGCAAATATGGCAGAACATCTTTCACCATCACTGTCTACATTGGAATTAATTTAGTCTCAACCTTAAATGATTTTTCATTTCAGCATTTATCATATCCCCTTGTGTTCAGTGGAACACTTGTCTGTCACCTTTTTTACTCATGGACAGACAGACTCCAAAACAAAGTTAAAACAATAAGCAACACAACACCATATGACCTCACTTAATTAAAGGATCCTTATTCCCAGATTTGGTTAGTGAAATATATTAAACAATTGTGATCCAAAATGTTCCAGACTCATGTCATCCAGACCCATGTCCCACTTTTTCTTCTTGAACCATAGTCTGGTTTCTCAAACGGTATCACTCTTACAGTTGCTTGGCTTGGCATGGACTTCGACCTTCTGAGGGAGATTTGGTAGATTGGCTTTTGAGAGGGACTTCATCCAAGATTCGGCTTCTAGCCTCGGGCCTCACAATGAACAGAAGTGTGTGTGTGTGTGTGTGTGTGTGTGTGTGTGTGTGTGTGTGTGTGTGTGGTGAAATAGAAGGGAATGATGCTCTATAGACCATGTGTTGTCCACATATCTGCGTGTCTGAGACAAGGCATGCAGGTCAGATTCCACCAGTGTGAATGTGAAGTGCACTTCCACTAATTATGTTCAGTGATTCATATGAGTCCAGCACATTGTCCGGTTTTGCCAGGAAAAGTTGCTTTTTAATTCCAGAAACCTGCAGAAAGTTAGTTAGATTTACGAGTTTTACATAAATCAGGTCCCTTGCGAAGCTCTATTCATTTGAATGACTCAGACTAGTGACTCAGACTAGTGACTAGACCCAGCACCCAAGTGACAAATTAATTGAAATGAGTATCAACCAGCCAGACGCTCAGGCGTTCCAGTTCAGGTCCATCCACGAGGCCTTAGTCACCCTCCATCGGCTCTTCATATCAGATGGGCCAGGCAGGCTGTTGGCTTTCCGAATGGTCCCAGTTGGTTGAAGGCGCCATGAGGAGTTTTGATTAAAAACCTTTTTATTTAGTTTTAAAATTAAATTACCCTTTGTTTATTTATTTATTAAGTGCATTTTATATAAGAACTGTAATACAAGGTGCTTTACAGAAGAATAGTAGACAGAGCAGAGCCTGTCAGAAATGCTTGTGATAAATAAAATTATTCCACTGCTTGGTTGAATTTCCCATTGTCCTACGTAATTTAGAACGACCATTAACCGTATGTTATTTGCACACCTAGATCCATTTTTTTGGCCGTATCACACTTGTATATTAATTCGCCGAACTCGTTGTGAAGTTTAAATGAACAGTCACATTGCATCCGAGCTGTAAAATGCAGACTTTCAGAACATAGCAACATTGTAGCATATGACGGAGGTGGCTTTTAGCTAGATGGATGAAAGCAGGCTAAGTAAAATAGCGATGTTTCAAAGCTAAAGTTCATCAGAATCTTGGTATACACCGCTTGACAACGGGAGAGCTAGAACTAACGACTGGCCTTTGGCCGTAGCAACCATCCATTTAGAACTAGTAACGGCAGTTTGTCCTGCAAGTTTAGAAATTAGTTGATATGTGTCGGAAGAAAGTAGTTCTACAAACAAGACTGTTTTAGCCATTAAAACATTTGTAAATTGTAACAGGAGATGAACACAACGCAAGTGGCAACAGTGGAATAAGCGGGATAATGGACTCCACGGTGGTCTGTTCACAGAAATTAATGCACTTACGCTTCCGCTTCGAGTCGGGGCCGTTTTACAACCTCAACCGTGCATTAATTTCTGTGAACAGACCACCGTGTCGTCCATTATCCCTTACGTAATTAATGGGACTCAGGCACGCCTGCTGTTTTTTTCTCTACGAAGCTCCCCCTAGCGTCTGTATGTGTCGATACGAGTCTGTATGTGTCGATGAGAGTCTTCCTGTAACGAGTCATTTAACCATATACCGACTTACGAAGATAATTAATTAACATGGAAATGTTGTCTGGTGACCCTTTAAGTAAAAAAGGTCAAAACTGTAAAATGTAGTAAAACAAAGACATGGATAAACATTTTAAAATGGGTAAAAGTTTTAAGCAATGATGTGTGGAAAAATGCTAATCAAGGTAAGACAATAAAATAAAAATGTAAAAACTAAGGGACTACTAAGCCAAACAGATATGTCTAAAAGATGTTTCTTCAGAGGATAAAAGTGCTACCATGTATTGGTTCTTGCACTTAAACCAGGTGATTTCACTTAAGTAGCTCATCTACCTGGATGGAATGAATGCATGGAAGGACTTTCTGAAGCCGGGTTTCCCACCTCTGCTGAAATGCATGCAAAAACACCTCCAGCTAACCAGCTGCCGCTGGTACTTTAAAAACACTACATCAGTGTGCTGCAGTGATCTGTCCAGTTCTACAGCTTTCGTCACTTTCAGTTATTTAGCTTAAAACGAAATAACTGGAAATGGAAATGTCTAACACTGCTTTGGATAGAAGTGTTTTGCCCCCACTGAGTTGCCTTGCAACACAATCATGCAAACGTCCTTTCTGGTTATTCGCTGGACAGACGAATCGGCAACTGAGCCACTGTCTCTGTCTGTCCTGCTGTAAGGAGTACCACTGGTGCTGCTGGGCCTGCAGTCCCTCAGACTGCCATGGGGCCACAGTGATTTGGGGTTGGACGTGGAACGTATTCATATCTATGGGTTGGACTCAAATGACCTGATGGCCTGAACTTTGGCCTGAAAGGGAGAAAGGAACTCTTTGTTGGTTTGTGCGTGTGTGAGTGAGTGAGAGAGAGAGAGAGAGAGAGAGAGAGAGAGAGAGAGAGAGAGAGAGAAAGCATGGCAGAAGAGAAAAGAGAGTGAACGAGTGAGTGACTGACTGACTGAGACCGAGACAGAGAGATGGCCGCTGTTGCTGATGGGGTTACATTTTGAGAACATTTGGTCCCCAGATGGTTGTTGTCTTTGGAGCGGCCCTCACCCGCGTCCACACCAGACGAGGGCCAGACCTGACTGAGGCTCTGCCTTCTTCACCACCTCTGTGTATCTGGTGGATTTATTTAGGAACCCCCAGGAAGGCAAGCCAGTAACCTGCATTGTTCTTAGTCCTAAAATGGCCAATATTGCAAGTCTTTTTTTTTTGTACACAACACAGAAAAACACTCGCATGCCCACACTTTGACAGCTGACAAATTAACTATTTTTGTCAGAAGCAGATGCGGATTTTGCAACAGGATAATCAGTAGTGTGTGTGTGTGTGTGTGTGTGTGTGTGAGTGAGTGAGTGAGTGAGAACAGGTGATGGGAGAGTTTGTCCATCGGGCAGATGTGACTGCTGCCTCTCTCTCTCTCTCTCTCTCTCTCTCTTAGCTGTGACCGTATCTGTCCCCAGATGACTCCGGGGTCTGTCCTGTCCTTTTCCAGTGGAAAAGTACTCCAAGCCGAGGTGCAGCCTTGACCTGCAAGCTTAGTTTCCACTGCTAGTGAAGTGATAAGGTGGTCGCGGTGTGTTTTGCGGTGTTTAATGTGACTGCTCAGACGGAGAGCACACACACACACTGTGAATTAAAGCTCAGGAGTAGAGAGCAGGGATTATCATGGTCTGCTTAAGGATCAGTTTTCACTGAATGCCAATTATTTAGTTGTTGTTTGCATCCCAGCCTGTTTTACACTACAAACTGCACTGATGCTGAGGTGTGTGTTAGCATTATTGCACTTAGCAATAATAAGGTTGGGGAGGGTGCATTTTTACTGCTCACATTGATGAATGATTATCATTAGCAAATAATGTGTATCTGCTCTGCTTGTGCAGGTGAACGGCCCCTATCAATCAACCCACCCCTCTGGTCTATGAGGCCTCTTGACCTTTCACCCCACCAACGAGGACCTCCGCTGCACGCCATAGTGGACGTCACAATGTTCTCAGCGTACTTGAGCCAGGCAGGTGTCACTTGACCTCCCAAGGATCTAAAGATGTTTAATCTCCTCTCCGATGAACCGCCATGTCACCCAAACCTATGGAGGATGTCGGTGGTCCTGTTTTCTGTTGAATTGCTGTTGTTGTGAAAGTTGTTTTTTCTTGAGAAGAAGGAGGATATGGAGACCAATCAGCTGGATCTCTACAAGGGGTTTGGTTAGGGGTGGGGGGTAGGGGGTCACTCCTGTGGTCCTCTAGTTGGTGGTCATGGGTAATAAGCACCGCTGCCCCATCTTAAACCCTCAGAGCCTGTGAAGATGGAGGTTGTGTGTGTGTGTGAGAGAGAGAAAGAGAGACACAGAGAGGGGCAGAGAAGGAGTATGATGTGTTTGCAGTAATCATACAAAGACTCACAAGCTTTGGATGGATGGAAGTTAATATGATCTGCCTATGCGGTCAGAGCAAGATTGCATGGTATTTTCCAAGTAGCGTGGGAGGAACTTATTTCTGGTTTTTGGTTCAGTTTTTTTCTTCTTTTTTTTTCCCTCTTTGCACACGTGTCCATCCCACAACACACCTTCACCTCATGGTTTTTAACAGCACTTCACCAGCACTGTATATGGTTGTAGTTTTAATTTAAACACAAATACTGCTTTATCTGTCATACTGAGGACTACAGGAAAAACTAAAACAGTCAGTTCAAAACTGGGTTCTGTTGTGTTCTATGCTTGTAGGGTTATGCTTGGTAAATGCACACAGTTATCAAGATTGTATGGATCCTTTATGAAGTTTTTCAGATCTGCCTCACTTGATAGTCTTGGGTTGCATTTTTGCCTTCTATTTAAATGACACATTTTAATGCTGTATGTAAATGATTATATTGTAGATTATTAGAGATCACATGACTTTTACCACATGTATACATTTTGCAGTTTTTCTTTCTTTTTTTTTAGTTTTGTGTTCATTACAGAAAGCAAAACTTTTTGTCACATTTATTGCCTGGTCTTTTCCCCTGTGTGTATTATATAAAATCAATTTAAACTTGAATGTAAACTATTTTTTTTTTTTAAATCAAAGCAAGCATTTGAAGTACTCTCTCTGTGGCCTTAAGTTGCCCATGTGATGTCTCTCTCTGTATTCTTCTTTTAATGTTTGTTCTTACTTTCTTCATGTTAGAAATTCCATGGCTTGACTTTTTAAAATCATTGCAGTCTTGTAGTCATGTCCACTGTTTTTCTCCAGCTTTCTGTTGATTTTATAACTTTGTGTGGTTACTTAGTTGGATGCTTAATGGTACATGACTACCAGTGGTGTTTTTTGTTTTGTTTTGTTTTGTTCTGTTTTATGTTTAGGTCTCATCTTTCACATCATCGGACATCCAAAGACTAGCTGGTTACTGATATTCATATTGCTGGATCTCTGTGATTACAACACGGAGAGACTGACTGATCCATAACAATAATTTTACTGAAAGGTCAGCAACACTGCGCTGTCTACAACATGCTTCAGATATGGTACCCATCGCCCGAGGACTGTTGCTTTCGTTGGGTCAGTGAAGAAGAAAGATGCAAGCAGATTTTCTTTTTCTTCCCCTTAGTCTACATTCCGTGCCAGAAGAACCAGTGAGGATGGTGAGTGGACCAGGGAGCAGTAATTATTTAAATAAAATGTTTCCAAATTTAACCTTTTTTGCCGTTTAATTTTTTTGTTTGTTTGTGCGTGTGTGTGTGTGTGTTTGTGTTCTCACAGACTTTTCTGTAATGAGTTTCTGAGTCCCTTTTGGGCTCTGTTGTTTACCAAAATGAGTTCAGATGGCAGCATGCCAATGGGTTTTTTTCCCCCTGACACACACACACACACACACACACACATTACATTACATCAGTTTACAGTTCTCTATTTGGTCCATTTTGAGTGAAAGCTAGTAGTGCCAGGTCAAATAAATTTGAATAGTTTTCCTTGATAAGAACTGAGCATCAGTTAATTTTGCCATACTGTTGCACAACATTACTGAATCCATGGTCAGGGACCACAAGTGGGCCGCGCACCACTGGTTGAAAACCACTGATTTAGAGAAGTACAGATGACCGCAATTTCAAATTACTGACGGCACAACTATACAGTCAGTCACTAGCCTAAGAGACACTTTACCTCCCTCAGGGATGGATTACTGAACGAGCCTACCGGGCCCAGGCCCAGGGGCCCAAGGGGTCAGGGGGCCCTGAAGCCCAAGCCTTTGCATGGAATCATTGCCTCAATATCAACACATCAGGATGTAGGCTATGAATCTGATTGAATTTAGTATTGGCCATCCCCAAAATGCACCAGAATAAAGGAAATCACATCAAACAAAATAACATTTTTCTGGGGGAGGACCCCCAAACCCCCCCTCCCACATATACGACAATAAGTGGGGGGCCCTTAATACATCTGGGCCCAGGGGCCCAAAAGTTCATAATCCGCCCATAACCTCCCTCTGTGATAATCATTACTTCCATGCCAATTTCTACACTTTTTTCCCGAAATTGCACTCTGCCTACTTCAGAGGGCCATGTTCCTACCTATTTTGGCCTATCATCAAATGCTTGACCTCACCTGGACAGGTTGAGCTGATGAACCTCAAAGAATTATCAGTTCTGTGGACTTAAAAACTAAACATCATGGTAGCTCTGTTGGAGTCACCTATTGAAATTGTGTCTGAAACTGATTATGAATATTGCTAATTGAGAGGGCACAGCTATTTGTTATCTTGGAATAATTGAATACAACTGTATTTAAAATCAAAGCAGATTACCCATGTTATGTGACATGTACAGTATGGTCACCGTGATCAGTGAGGGACCCAGGACAGCAGAGCAGAGGTACAGTAGGCTAATATGCAACAGGTGTGTGCGAAGCTGAGAGAGCCGTGTCACATTTTCCACCCTTCTGTTGCGCCAAAAGGTCCGTCTGCTTCCAGGAACGAGTGGAGAAACCATAATTAATGTCATCCTTGAGCTCCATCCGTCTCACTTTACACACCAGTGTTGGTAGGCTATGTAGACCAATACTATTTCATAATCATACATTTAAACATAAGTATATATACTCTTTTGATCCCGTGTGGGAAATTTGGTCTCTGCATTTATCCCAATCCATGAATTAGTGAAACACACTCATCCCGGCGCAGTGAGATGCCTGCAACAACAGCGGCGCTCAGGGAGCAGTGAGGGGTTAGGTGCCTTGCTCAAGAGTACTTCAGCCGTGCCTACTGGTCAGGGTTTGAACCGGCAACCCTCCGGTCACAAGTCCGAAGCGCTAACCAGTAGGCCACGGCTGCCCATATAATTAAATTATCATGAAAAAGTTGATTTATTTCAGTAATTCCATCCCAAATGTGAAACTTGTACATGTATAATGTATACATTCATTCCACACAGACTGATATATTTCAAGTGTTTATTTTAGGGCTGATTACATTAAAAAAATGTAATCAAATTAATTACACACTCTGTGATTAATTAATCTAAATGAATCGCATATATAATTTTTACTGTGACAGTATTTGAAATATTTAAATTCAAATCGAATCATTGAATAATCAGCATTAGTGACATTAAAGTTCAAAAACTCTTATTATTATTTTCACTGTTCAAATAATGGCCATAATAATCTATGATATGACCTAATATGCTGAGAAAATAAATTCAAAAGTGCTTCGGGAAGAAGTTTTTTTTAATATCTCAAAAAGTATAACGTTTACAAGAGTGAAAAATACATTCCTCAAGTCTCCTTTTCAAGACCTACGTTACAAAGTTTGAACGAAGTTTCTACGTTAAACGGTTGAAGCTGAATTAGACGCAGAAATTTGGTGGGAAGAATAAGAAGAAGAAGAAGAAGAAGAAGAAGACTTCGGATAACAGAACAGTGCATTTTCATTCCCTCAATGTCAACACTATTTCTTTCCATTGACGACTTTAGAGTCGAAGAACTCCGGTGATATTCCTTGCTGCAGACATTGCAGAGGACTTTATTTTAATCAACACTTTATATTTTTAACATCACCAGGCCATTTTTTAAAAGTAAATGTTCCAATCAATGATCTAGGCAGCACATTTTCTTCTCTCTCCTTCATTTTACAGTCTAATGGTTACGGCTCGGGGTCATACGGAATCGATTAATCTGCACTATTTTTTTTAATCAGTTATTTTTTCTCAAATTAATTAATCAAAATTAATCAGTTATTTTGACAGCCCTAGTTTATTTCTTTTCATTTTGATGATTATAACTGAAACCCCAAATTCAGTATCTCATAAAGTTAGAATATTGTGAAAAGGTTCAATATTGAAGACACCTAGTGCCACACTCTAATCAGCTAATTAACTCAAAACACCTGCAAAGGCCTTTAAATGGTCTCTCAATCTAGTTCTGTAGGCTACACAATCATGGGGAAGACTGCTGACTTGACAGTTGTCCAAAAGACGACCATTGACACCTTGCACAAGGAGGGCAGGACACAAAAGGTCATTGCTAAAGAGGCTGGCTGTTCACAGAGCTCTGTGTCCAAGCACGTTAATAGAGAGGCAAAGGGAAGGAAAAGATGTGGTAGAAGAAAGTGTACAAGCAATATGGATAACAGCACCCTGGAGAGGATTGTGAAACAAAACCCATTCAAAAATGTGGGGGAGATTCACAAAGAGTGGACTGCAGCTGGAGTCAGTGCTTCAAGAACCACCACGCACAGACGTATGCATGTACAGTATGTAAGGACAAAAAGGACTGGACTGCTGCTGAGTGGTCCAAAGTTATGTTCTCTGATGAAAGTAAATTTTGCATTTCCTTTGGAAATCAAGGTCCCAGTGTCTGGAGGAAGAGAGGAGAGGCACAGAGTCCACGTTTATGACTTGTTTATGACTCATTCATGACAGTGTCATGTCACTCTTATGTCGATACTGTTACGTAAAGTGTAACCAAGAATCATTTGATTTGCAAATCGTGTCAATCCTATATTTAATTGAGAATAGTTCAAAGGCAACATATCAACTAGATATTTCATGGAAAATATAAGCACATGTTGAATTTGATGCCAGCAACATGTCTCAAATGTTGGAACGAGGGCAACAAAAGGCTGGAAAAGTTGTGCAATGATAAAGACAACAAAAGGAAGAACTAATTAGGTTAACTGGAACCTGGGGATAAAAAAAAGTCTCTCAGAAGTAAAGATGTGGAGGTATTAATCAATCTGTGTAAACATGTGTGGGCAATAATGTTTCTTCTCATGAAATTAAGAAGGATTTGAGTATTTCATCATCTACAGTACATAAAGAATTCATTAGAATATTCAGAGAATCCAGAGAAATCTTTGAAACAAGGGACAGGGCTGAACAAATGTTTGGATGGCTATGGTGTTTTGGACCTCAGATGGCACTGCATTAAAACCAGCCCTTTTTCTGTAAAGAAAATCATTGGATGGGCTCAGGAAAACTTCTGATAGCCATTGTCTATGAGCACAGTTTAATGCTCCTTTCACACAAACAAGGCCACAAACAACTGCCACCACTGTCCATCGACGGAGATGCTGTGGAGAGAGTGAGCAGCACAAAATTTCTGGGGGTGCACATCAGCGACGACCTCTCCTGGACCACCAACACAGCATCACTGGCGAAGAAAGCCCAGCAGCGCCTCTACTTCTTGCGCAAACTGAAGAAGGCAAGTGCCACGCCTCCTGTCATGACTACATTCTACAGAGGGACCATCGAGAGCATCGTCTCCAGCAGCATCACAGTGTGGGGCGGAAGCTGCACAGATCAGAACAGGAAGACCCTCCAGCGCACTGTTAACACCGCTAAGAGGATCATTGGAGCACCACTCCCCTCCCTGCAGGACATTTACACCACCCGCCTCACCCGCAAAGCACTATTGATTGTCAAGGATACAACCCACCCTGCACACGAACTGTTCAGCCTCCTGCCCTCTGGAAAGCGGTACAGGAGCCTCCGCTCCCGCACCACCAGACTGGCAAGTAGCTTCATCCACCAAGCAATCAGGATGCTGAACACTCTACCCACTCTCCCATCACTGACAGCCCCCCCCACCCACCAGCCAACCAGGAACCTAGGAAACTAGGATCCTGTCTACCAAACCCCCCCCCCCCCCCCCCCAACAACGCCATGTGGAACTGCACTGTGACTGCGCAGCCAAACGTGTTGCTGCTTCACATCAAGCCTGATATACTTGAAATTACTGCATACTGCATATCAATGTAAATATACAGGTCACACAAGCACAAGTTTAAACTTCATGTAACTGTTAAGACTATATAAATATACAACACAACTACCTCTATTTTTTTTATATATATGTCCTATATTTCTATTTTGATACATACATGTTCTATATTTCAGTCTTGCACTTTAATTTAATGTTTATTGTCTATCATGGCTATGTCTATAGTATGTCTATGTCTGTATTTAAAGCATGTCTATGTCTGCATGGGAAAGTAAGAAACGAAATTTCAATTCTTTGTATGACCAGTGCATGTAAAGAAATTGACAATAAAAGCCGACTTGACTTGACTTGAAAAAAATGCTAGTGTAAACTCAGATACAGAAATGCTGCATCTTATCTGAGCCGGAGTTGATTTAAAATGGATTGATGTAAAGTGAAAAGGGGTCCTGTGAATAGACCAATACAAATGTGCAATTCATTTTGGAAATCATGGACTCTGGGCTAAAGAGGAGAGGGACTATTCAGCATATCCAACTATAGTGCTCAGTTCAAAACCCCTCCATCCATGACAGTGTGAAGGTGCAATTAGTGCCTATAGCATCGTTTCCAAACCTAGGGGTCGGGACACCATGTGGGGTCACCTGAAATTCAAATGGGGTAGCCTGAGATAAGTAATTATAAGTATATATACTCTTTTGATCCCGTGAGGGAAATTTGGTCTCTGCATTTATCTCAATCTGTGAATTAGTGAAACACACTCAGCACACAGTGAACACACAGTAAGGTGAAGCACACACTAATCCCTGTTGTTGCAGGCACACTAAGCTGCCTGCAACAACAGCGGCACTCGGGGAGCAGTGAGGGGTTAGGTGCCTTGCTCAAGGGCACTTCAGCCGTGCCTACTGGTTGGGGAGTACTGGGTATCTAACAATTGACCAGTACATTTCATTAAAATATACATATATTATATAAAAAAAAAATATTTAAAACCCCATGATATCCAAGTTAAGTAACGGATCCGTCGTTATAATCTTGCTAAGTAAAAATAAACTTAGGCTGCACAAGATGTTTGATTGACGGAATTATGTTTGATCAATGTACGAAACAAAGTAGCAAAACCAGACGTGCAAGGACATTTGGGAGAAATTAAAGAACCGCTCTCGTCTGGATGTTACAGCAGAGATGAGTTGCGGAGATGAATCTCTGGCGTGACATGTGAATGATTGGCATCGCCAACGTTTTGTGACATCAAAATAGGGTCACCTGCCAAGAAAGGTTGGGAACCCCTGGCCTATAGCCATGGGCATTTTGCACATCTGGCAAGGCACAATTCTGAATTATGTACACAAGTTTTGAGCAACATATACTGTCATCCAGATAATGTCTTTTTAGGGAGAACCTCAAATATTTTAGGAAAACAATGCCAAAATGAATTCTGCACATATATTAAACAGTATCTCTCCATAGAGGTAGAGTCCAGGTGCTAAAATAGCCTGTATGCAGTCCAAACCTGTCTAATTGGGTGCATAATGAAATGAAGTCCCCAGACTGTTGAGCAGCTAAAATCCTATATCGGTAGGAATAAGACCATATTTCATTCTCAAAACTCTAGCAACTATCTTCAGTTCCTGAACAGTTACAGATAATTCCGGTATTACCGATAATTCCGGTATTTAGCACTTTAAGTCCCTTTTCTGGTTTGTTTTGGATGAACTAGAGTGGTGGACAAATTTTGACGATTGGTCCTGTCTCGACTTTTCTGACTCGTTTTGAATCGCCTTTACTGCTTCAGAGTGGCAGCCTATGGGCATGCACAAACATGTCCTTAAAACAACCCTTAACGTTTGTTTTCAAAACTATGCTTCAAACAGTTGATATGTTGTCTGTGAACTATTCTCAGTTAATTAAATATAGAGTGACATGATTTGTAAATCATGTTTGTAAATTGTAAATGTTTTATTCACATTTTACAAAGGGTCTCAACTTTTTCGGAATTGGGGTTGTACAAAGTATTATTAACTATTGTGTTATGTCATGGGGGGGGTCATACATGATCTGTTAACAATACAGAAACAATATTCAAACTAGACTAAGCTATGACACTTTTTAACTAGATAAGTTAGTTTTTGCTCCTTTACTCACTTCATTCCAACTTCTATCCCTGCCCAAATGCCCCCCGCCCTCTCTTTCTTTAAAGGTGCCCTGCCACACAAAAACGTTTTTACTTGTATTTTACTTGTATAACATGTTAGGTCCATATGTGTCTGTGCTATGTCGTGAATGTGAAAATGAACAGCTACCTCCTCTGTCAGCTCTAGCCACTGAAAAGAAATAAGCGGAGAAATTAGGCCAATTGCAAAAGCTCTTCAGTTTGACGTGGAATTGATGAGCTCATTACTATTACTATTCTTGAATTTCCCCTGGGGATCAATAAAGTATCTATCTATCTATCTATTCATGAGCTCGCCCAGTTGAGACCTTGCCCACAAAATTTGTTTAGCTCTGTGACCGTTTTCGTAGGCCTATAGGATGGCTGAATGTCAACGGACTTGTGCGCTAAGCACAAATAGAACTTCAACAATGCATTTTGCCTAAGAACCCAGACTTGAGGATCAAATGGCTTCAGTTTATTTTTTGGAACAATGCCACAGGCTTTGCAAAAAGGTTGCTGTTGAAGCCTGGAGCAGGCTACCATCACAGTCTACGACCAGTGCCTGTAAGTAAAACGTAATTGTCAACTCAAGGAAGTGCTATGTTATACAGGTTTAATGAACTCGCTAGCCTAGTAGGTTTTATTTAGGTACATTTGGACAATGCTAGCACTCGCTAGCCAAGCTAAGTTCATGCCATGAAGCTAAAATTAGTAGATAATGGCTGTCATGTTATGGACGAAACCTACTAGCTGTTAGCCAATCAAGAGTAAAGCAGCTTACAGTAGCTCGTTGAATATGAGAATTGGCGCAAATCGAGCTGAGTCTTCATGCAGGCTGTCAATACCACACTAGAATGGCTTGAAACAAGGTAACCAAGGCATGTTTTCCACAAAAAATGTTACATAGTCCATGGTAGAACTTCAGACATTACCACAAAGTAATGAAATACGTGTGGCAGGGCATCTTTAAGCTACTCGAAATGCATTAGTTTACATTTATCACATGGATAGAATGGCACACACAAAAAACAGTTACTAAAAGTTATTACATTATTATTATTATTATAGATATTATTGTTTAAAAGAAAACATACACATATAACCCTATATGTAATAGATGTGGCCTTGACCTAGATGGATGATGCGACAGTATGCCTGTGCTGGAGAGCGATGTTTGAAGCGGTGAGAGTGATTTGACCGTAAAGAGCAAATGAAGAGGAACCGGAATCGATCCTTCACAGACCCCTAGGTGTCAAGTAACAGATTAAGACAACTACAATGCTCCTGCCAGCCTTGTCCATCTGGACGCCTTTGCTTGAGCTTCAATGTGAATTGGTGCAAGGAGCAGTGGATCAAAGAAAACAAACAGATTTGAGAACTGATAAAAAAAAGATTTGCAGACATGCTGACCTTCAGGTTACAGGAGATAAAACGATGCAATTTATTAAAGGCTTATTCCAGTGATTTAATTATTAATTGTAGAAGAAGAAAAAAACGGTGTGGGGGGGTATATTTGAGAACTGATAAACAGATTTTCAGACATGCTGACCTTCAGGTTACAGGAAATAAAACGATCCAAATTCAAACGCAATCAAATCGAGAACATGCTTGTCCAGTACCTCAGCCTTCTTTTTATACTTCTTTTAACGCAGGTTTATTCCAGTAAATTAGTTATTAATAATCAATTACTGTATTATTGTACAAAATCACAGAAAACTGTGATTAGGGTTGTGCTTGCTTCATATGGCTTGTACTAGATTGTAGTAGTTTGTTCTCAAACTGAACACACACACACACACACATGCACGGATTCACCAGAGGTGGAAAGTAACAAAATACATTTACTCACGTTACTGTATTGAGTATTTTTTCTGTGTATTTTGTATTTTTTAAGTAGTTTATAAAATCGGTATTTTAAATTTTACTTGATTACTTTTTGAGTGAAGTATTGTACTTCGCTACATCAAAAATCCCATCCGTTACTTGAGTAAAAAAAAAAGTTAAGACTAACGAAAACAGAAAATCGTGCCCTAAACCACTAGCCTAGTGATAATGGTCAGCATGTAGCCTACAACAGGACATGAATCAAGCTGACGCCATGCAGTCTTTCTGAAAGTGATGGAGATGGAGCTGGATCACGAGATGCATCAGATTAGCCTAACCTATGAAAGTGTATTTTCCGCTATTCCAATGGGTTGTCTCAGTTCGTTTTAGCACCAATGATTGCGGAGATATTCAAGCAAACACCATGGGATTTCGTGTTTTGACGTTTGTGCTCACCTTTCTTTGGAAAGAAGTTTATTAGCAGTTGTTTCCCCTCATTTTGATGTCTCTCTTTTTCCTGTTTTGGCCTTTGTTTTTAGTAACCTGACTTGGCTTTCTTGGAGAAAGACATTGCACCAGCAGCACAACAATTAGCGGTCCACTACTAGCGATGCTCAACTAAATAAACAAAAGATAGACTACCTATATAATATTCAGGTAAAATAAATATATGGTGGAAATCAGAGGTGGAAAGTAACAAAATACATTTACTCACGTTACTGTATTGAGTATTTTTTCTGTGTATTTTGTATTTTTTAAGTAGTTTATAAAATCGGTATTTTAAATTTTACTTGATTACTTTTTGAGTGAAGTATTGTACTTCGCTACATCAAAAATCCCATCCGTTACTTGAGTAAAAAAAAAAGTTAAGACTAACGAAAACAGAAAATCGTGCCCTAAACCACTAGCCTAGTGATAATGGTCAGCATGTAGCCTACAACAGGACATGAATCAAGCTGACGCCATGCAGTCTTTCTGAAAGTGATGGAGATGGAGCTGGATCACGAGATGCATCAGATTAGCCTAACCTATGAAAGTGTATTTTCCGCTATTCCAATGGGTTGTCTCAGTTCGTTTTAGCACCAATGATTGCGGAGATATTCAAGCAAACACCATGGGATTTCGTGTTTTGACGTTTGTGCTCACCTTTCTTTGGAAAGAAGTTTATTAGCAGTTGTTTCCCCTCATTTTGATGTCTCTCTTTTTCCTGTTTTGGCCTTTGTTTTTAGTAACCTGACTTGGCTTTCTTGGAGAAAGACATTGCACCAGCAGCACAACAATTAGCGGTCCACTACTAGCGATGCTCAACTAAATAAACAAAAGATAGACTACCTATATAATATTCCGGTAAAATAAATATATGGTAGAAATAAGTATTGAACGCTTAATTTTTTTTCAGTAATTAGCCTAAACTTCCATTGAGTCTATTCGAAATGTTCACCACACATTATATTAACACACATATAGGCCTAAAAAATCCAAACATAAGAGTTTTGTGTACTAAAGTGGAATGACACAGGAAAAAAGTATTGAACGTGCCTACTGAAATTTCTTCAATACTTTGTGGAAAAGCCTTTGTTTGTAAAGACAGCTTCAAGACATTTCCTGTATGACAAAACTTATTAGTCACAGTATCAGGTGTGATTTTGGTCCATTCCAGGGGTCCCTCTTGTGAATCCTGATCTTTAGTTCCAGATTTCCAGAACTGTTTAATTGAATTTAATTGAATTGGCTGCCTTCAAGTCTTTCTGGAGCTTTCTCCAAGTGGTCCTTGGTTCTTGGAATTGACTATCCTTCTGACTCCCTGGTCAGAAATATTGCGAGGAGATCCTGTGCCGGTTGATGATGCAGTGATGTTTCTTCCACTTGGAGATAATAGCTCCCCATGCTGCTTACTGGAAGATTCTGAAGTTTTGAAATGCATCTGTTTCATTGATATATTTTGCAACAATAAGGTTGCAAAGGTCTTGGGAGAGCTTTTTGCTTTTATCCATCATGAAATGTTTCTTGTGTGACACCTTGGTAATGAAAAACCTTTTTATAGCCCATCAATATGTAAGCTACTAACCAAGCTTATATTAATTTGCGCAGATAGAAAGGATAACTACTCTCTAACTACTTACAGATTCCAGCTCGTTCCTTCCCTTTCCTTGCCTTAGTGCTTTTTCTTAGCGTGTTCAATACTTTTTCCCTGTGTTATTCCACTTCATTACACATGACTCTACTTATGGAGTTGTTTGGATTTTTTATGTGTGGATTACCTGAGTTATTACTAATGCCTGATGAAAACTCTCTGCAACTCAACATTGGCCTGCCTGCCTCAGCTGCCTGTGAGGGGCTTTTCAGTTGTGCTGGATTACTGTTCACTGCAAAGCGACCCAAGGATGAGTGCAACTAACTTTGAAAATCAACTACTGCTCAAACTTAAAGGAGAACTCCGGTGATTTTTCACATAGATCTCCATTTCTCAACATCCTTATCAGGCAAGTACCTCCACTCTGCGGCCATATTGCAACACTTTTTGGGCACTTATCATGCATCTATTTCGGCAGAAATGCGTGTGCGTAAGGCTTCACGACACCAATCTTGCTCCAGCAGCGAGATCACAACAGATGATTCACAGCACACCACATGATTGGCTCACTGTATTTTACAACACACCACATGATTGGCTCAATGTATTCACATGTCAACGTTTTGGCGCGGAAGGGTTGTGATATGTGTAGACAAATGCGTTACAAACTAACCCCATGCATTACTATGGAGGATTTTTTGAGTGCTGTATCTCCTCATTAGAAAGTCTCTGGTAAAACTGGTTGTTCTGGTACACCCCCCCCCCCCAAAAACAAAAGTAACTAAGTAACTTTTACTTAAAGTACATTTTAAATTAACTAATTTTTACTTTGACTTGAGTACATTTTCAGATCGGTATTTTAACTTGTACTTGAGTAATATTTCATCAAGGTATTGGTACTTTTACTTGACTACAATATTTTCATACTTTTTCCACCTCTGGGATTCACACACATTCACACATTCACACACACACACACACACACACGAGCGCCATACTGTACATATGGCTCAGGCATGAGACAAAGGAGCCTATATGGCCCATCATAAACCCTTTCACACACGTTCACACACATTTCCGTACAGAGACATCCTCTGTAGGCCTACTCTCTCACTATCAATCTGTTGATTGATGTATAGCCTACTTGTATTGTGCGGTCAATTGTAATGTATGGTTAATGTATGCATTTATGTAGGCTACTGGTCTATTATATATACTGTCTTATTCTGCATGTATGTTTTTCACAGATGGAGCTGCTATAGACACAAAACAAATTTCACACATGTCTGACAATAAAGTGTCTCTATCTATCTATCTATCTATCTATCTATCTCTTTCTCTTTCTCTCTCCTTTCTCACCCACTTGCTCACACAAACTCTACATCATACTTCAGTTTACCTCTCTCTCTCTCTCACTCTATATGCCATGGACTGTAGTGCTGATGCATGTGTGCACTATTACCCTCGGCCTTACAGGGTATTGTAATCAGCTCCATCCATCCGTCTGTATTTCCGTGTGTCCACTCAAGCACTGATCCCGTGTACTGTACTTCATTTGTTTATACAAGGCAGAGCGTCACCATATCTTGGTCCTCCAAAATGACCATCCTGATCTGGCTGCTTGAATTTTGTCTCTCCAGCAGGATTGCATTTGCATACATGCATATATTCTCTCTAGATAATATTTGTGTACTTAACTTATATTTGAAAGGACTGGATTGAAAGAATTATTTGCATTTGGCTAATTTCTTATTTCAGTATTTTCATACACAGGAGAGGTGTTAGATTCCTTGTGCTGTAGGTAGGGGATTTCTAATCGACTACCAAACCTATTTCACAGCACACCAGAGGACACAACAACAATGTCCACTTGGCTGGCAGCATTCACGGACGCACCGCATATCGAACCCATCTGTAACTTAAATGCATTCACCTACGCACCGCATATCGTACCCATCTGTAACTTATATGCATTCACCTACGCACCGCATATCGTACCCATCTGTAACTTATATGCATTCACCTACACACCGCATATCATACTCATCCGTAACTTATATGTCTATCCACATTGCATTTTAGTTCTTTGAACTTATGATGACCATAATTAGTACAATGAGACATTTTGTTCAGAGTAAGTCCTGTATCGGTTATGATTTTAGTCATGTTTTTGTTTTTGCCTAATTATCTGAGTCCACCTCCCAACTCTCCCCTGACTTGACTTCTTTCTCACGGAGCCAAAGATATCTTTGGGCTTGTAGGATAAGCTATCATTTCATTATGAGAGAGATATGATGACACTGCACGCATGTGAGCTTGCACGAATTTTCTCACTCACTCACTCATACTCTCACTCACTCACTCACAGACACATGGACACACCATCATGTGTCAGTGTCTGAGGAGATATATGAAGAAGAACAGGGTAAAATGAGGTTCTTTATTCTTTTTCCATCCATGCTTCATTAAGTGTTTCATCTCAATTAATCACAGAGAGTTTGCTCTCGCAACATTTGCTTGCCTGGCTGTTAAGAACAAACGTACTTTCTCATCTCAGCTCTTTGAAGCCCATTCAGCATTAAATTTGAGTCAGACCACGTTTGTATTGGAGAGAGCATCTGGTCCACAGAACACCTCCAACACACATGAGTGTCCCTGAAGGTTTATCCCTGATAAGCTCTTGTCATTGGGCTTGCGCTGAGTCATGCAGAACTTGTCAGCTCCATACCATGTCAGGACCACTGGCAGCAAGGGGTTAAGGGAGGGTCAAGATGTGATGGTTTAGAACATCCACTAGGGGGAAGACTAACAAAAATGTAAGTGTACTTAGGGAGCTTGCTAACATTAGGGAATAACAGTATTTGTGGATTACAGTTGAACAGTATACACACAGTGGAGAGAGTAAGAGTTGTAACAAACTTGATAAGATTTTTAGAATCCTCATGGTCCAGACTCCAAGGAGCTAACATGGTTGCATTTACATATCTATTTACATTTAATCACTTAACAGACTCAGCTATCCAAAGCAGCTAACTGTAGCCTACCTGTGATACACCTGTCCAGGAATGGGTTAATAGTTGCTATGGGGAATGTCATTGTCCTCAGAGAGGAAGACTGAGGAGTCTGGAGCAGCAACAAGTCTGCAAAATTTCCCTTTGCAGTGAAGGTAATTGGCCATGAACGGTCTCTCTGGGTTTCTACAAACAACATTTCAACAGAAGGCTATTTTTTTTTTTTAAAAACTAACTAGAAGCTTTCGATCTCCCAGTAAAAGGTGTACGTCAACAGATATCACTGTATACTGTAACTGAGAGAAGCTGTTGTCTCCAGTGGAATCAATAGCCATACTGATAGAAAGAAAGATGATAGAAGGATGCTTTTATATTCAAGACAGTACAGCAGGCAGGGCAATACAGCATCCTCTTGGTCAGTATTATGAAATAAACAAATATAGGACTTGAAACACGCCCTTGACACAGGCAGATAGTTTTTTGGATGGTGATTAAACATCCTGATCATTTTGAAATAGCAGCGGCAATTCTATCTAAGTTACCTAATGGTTACAGTATGTTCTCTGTCCACTGCTGTAATCAGAGTCCCTGGAGAGGAGAAGCCAGTCATCGCTCATGAGCAGAGAGGCACATGTGCACGCAACCCTGAACAAACATCCATGCATAAGCACACACACACGCACACACGCACACACACACACACGTGCATGTTGTTGTACAAACACTTATGCATACACACACACACACATAAATGTACATGCACATGCGCGCACACACACACACACACACACACTCACGCACATACTGTATAAACACGTGCACACATACACACACACACACACACACCAAATCATTATTCACATGTGCCTTAGTGAGAGACTCTGGGGATGGTACAGTACATATGTTCTACACAGACGGGACACACATAAGCCCACAGAGCCCCAGTTCACATAAAACTCCAGGGGTGAGATATATGCTACACATAAGTCATATACCATATGCTATACACACAAACATACACTCTCTCTCTCTCTCACACACACACACACTTCATATAGCTTTTTTGGTGTTCACACACAAATACACACACGCACCTTTAAAGAAGATATGCAACACAAATTCTGTTTCTCACATACTTTCCCTCTTCCTTTCTGGGTGAGTCAAGCTCCACACATCTCCCGCCCCACTAACATCTTCACACTGTCTCCCTCGGCATATCACGTGTATCACACAGACCTCAGGCCGAGATATGTAAAGCATTCTACCTCTCTTTCTCTCTCACACATACACACTGTAATTTGTCGAGTGCATTTAAATATATTTCATGTGAGAGGCATATGGTTGATGCAATTGGCATCATGTGCGCCTCATCATGGCCAAGGTTGACAATGAGAAAAAACAAGCATATGCACACAATCTGATAGAACAGACTGGATACGCAACCTGAAACAAGACAAATAAATTTGATGTCAGAAAAGTGGAAACACACACACACACACATACACAGAAGGGCATACACTTGGTCTGTGAGTCTTACACACGGCTAAAAGAAGTTTGTGACAGGATATTGTGGATCACTGAACAGATGTCTAAGACAATTGTAAATGTGTGTGTGTGGTGATTTTGTATGTGTTTGTGAGGTATATGTGTTTGTGTTTGTGTGTGTGTGTACATGAGGTTGTTTTATGAAGTGTAGTGTGAAAGGTTCTGAGAAATGGTCGATAAGGGCTGTCAGTAAGCTTGGCCTCTTTAATCAAACTGTCAGGAAACTTGCCCCACCTCATACACACACACACACACACACACACACACACACACACACACACACACACAGTCACACGCAGTCACACATGCACACACTCCCACTTTCTCTGTTTCAGCCACAGGAACATCTGCAGTCCTTCCTCCGCTCATCACCTGTTTCTCAGGACCCAGGAATCGTCCACGCACGGCCGCCTCAGAGGTGCTGTGGCTGGGCATGGGCTGAGACGGAGGCCTGGGCATGTGGAGGAGGTGGAGGTGTTAAGAAAAGGCAGGGTGGAAAACAAAGAAAGACAGAGAAAGAAAGAAAGAAAGTAAGAAAGAAAGAAAGAAAACAAAAAATAAAGTAACAATGGAAGGATGACAGAATATATAAAAGACAAAAAAAGAGGAGAAAAAAAGGCAGACAGAAAGCAGATCAAAGGACAATGAAGTGAGCGAATGAGTGAAAGAACAAACAGCCAAATGAGAGAAAGATGTGGAGGAGGAGGAGGGAGTAGAGATGTTTGCGCAGCTTGTCCACTTCCTGGCCTAGAGAAGGACAGTGTGCTCAAGCTGTCGGCTTTCTCACCAAGACTAGATGCCACTGGAGCTGCGATGTGTTGGACATTTCACCATGTGGTTCACACAGACACAAGGTCGCTGTGTGTGTGAGTGTGTGTGTGTGTGTTTGTGAGAGAGAGTGAGTGAGAGAGAGAGTACGGTATGCATATTGGGACATCCTCAGATGTCAAAGTCAGGTGTCACACATCAGAAGAAAAGGCATCAGTTCTCGGGACAACCTCTGTTAGGTTTACGGAATTACACAGTCATGTCTCAGGCATCAGATGAAAAGCCATCTGGTCTCGGGAAAACCCCTGTCACGTTTATGGAAATACACTATCAGATAAAAAAAAAGGGTCAGGAAAATCTGACAGAGGTTTTGCTGAGACCTGATGCTTTTTCATCTGATGTCTGACTGATGCCTTTTCATCTGAGGATGTCCTAATTATGCACACCGTAAGAGAGAGAGAGAGTGGGCGGGCTGATCTATGTGATCTATGACTCAGCCCCCCCCCCCCCCCCCACAGAATATGTGCTTGTGTCGCGCTGAAATCCTTCCCCCTAACCTCTCGTCTCTCTGAGGCCTCTTTAGCGTAAACAGTTCCTGCTTCTGGTAGGACTACTTCTTAGTGTCAGCTGCATATACTGTTTATGTGTGTGTTTGTTTTGTCTTTGCATGTTCCATTTGATGTATGTGACCATTTGTGGGCTATATACCAAAAAGAGGGAAGTGAATCACTGCTTTCAGTGGCCTTCAAAGGACAGCAATAATCCATGATAAAAAATCTACACACAAGACATAATGAATGAATAAACACAACACAGAGGTCATTGTTTTGATGTGAAATATTCCATATTCACATTCCAGCTGTGTTGTCTATTGATCTACAGATCTACTGAGGCATGCCCAGGCCTGTAATATGAAGGAAACGCAGACCAGGCCACCATCACCACATGAAGACCAAACACACACATTAAGAAACAAACACAAAGGACACGCGAGGATCAAAGTGTCTAATGTGCAGCAAGAATGGGAAGAAAATAGATGACAATTGGGATAGGCATCACACAAACTAGCTACAATTATGTTGTGCTGACATCTCTCTCCCTATCTCTCTTGCTCATTCTCTCTTTCTCTCTCCTCCATAAAATAGTCAGTGATACTTTAAGGGCCTTTGCTGTTTGGCAGTAGAGGTGGTGATGGGGTCAGGGCTGTTGTGTTAAGCTGGAATGGGTAAAGAATCTTTTATGTAGCATGTGGCTCTGCCCTCGCCTGTTTTATTTGAATATGTAAAATGTGTGGATTCAACATGTTGTCTAAATTGTGCGTTTTAAATGGCGCTGTAAACTAGAGAAGTTAAATACAGCCATGAAATACTTACAATAAATGAGTGTTAAACCAAAAAAAATCTTTCTCTGCCCTCCATCCTCTCCCTGCCTCTTCCCCACCCCTGGCCTTGCAACCTCCCTCTAAGCATTCTGCTGTGTGCTAGCTTTCCATTGTCTCCCCCAGCATATATCCATCAGTAGTATTCCAGAAATCAGGCATTGTTGGCCACCCGTTCACTGCCATTTTTTTGGCCCCTGATCATTGTCCTGCCATTGGCTAACTGTCCAGGGCCACTGGGGGCATTCGAGGAGTGTGTCCAGGGAATGTGTCCCCCTCCCTCCGGCCTGCTGGCCAATGCTATCTAGTGGGTTATCTCTCTCTCATTCTCTTTCTCATTCTCTCTGCAATTCTTTTCCTTTCTTTCTCTCTCTCTCTCTCACACACACACACACACACATTATACAGCCCCACATTTATATTTCACTAATTCTGGAAATGAAATAAGCATGAAACTAAATATTGTATGTGTTAGAGATTACAAGATTAACCGTTGCTGTATTAGGTCAAATAAGATTAATTTGATTCCAAATGTGGCATGATGGATATGAGCGATTATGGCCTTAACTATTTACATACACAGAGAGAAAGAGAGAGGGGGATGCAGAGAGAGATAGAAAGCGAGAGAGAGAGAGAGAGAGAGAGAGGTACAGAGGGAGAGGGTACAGAGAGAGATTCTGCTATTCATTAATGCTCAAAGGCAGACACAGGGAAATGTACAATTGGGACCTGATATCATGTGGAGAAAGTTCACAGACCATCAAAAGAGCACCGCAAAAGAGAGAGAGAGAGAGAGAGAGACAGAGAGAGAGAAATCTCTGATTCCAGCTGCCACTGTAAATCTCAGGGGAAATCGCAGATGTGGATCTACGTTAGCAAAACCATCGAATAGGGATGGAAAAAACATCTCTATGCGTACAGGGGGGTGCTGTGGTGGTGGTGCCTTTAGTCATCATGGCATACCTTACATTGCGTTCCCGTAAGATGGCTTTTATAGATGGCAACTGAGAGCTATTCACCACATTTTATTGTGGGGTAATCAACGTGGAAAAGTGGCCAGTGGCAGACAGTGAGTAATGTCACATGCAGATCTTCCACTGCTTAAAGACACACCAAGTCATATGCTACATGCAAATAAACACACTCACACACACACTTTTTATACACACTTATATGTGTGTCTATTAATTTCACACCACCATGGTAATTTTCTCTCACTCTCTCCCACACACAGACTCCATCTATAAACGCACAAGAAGAGACTTTTTTTGCTTCTGACCATAGCTTCTTTCATTTTCCTGTCAACATACAAATATTTTCTCTCTCTCTCTCTCTTACACACACACACACACACACACACACACAAAGTCCATCAGTGTAGTCCATCATTACAGAGCCACAGCAAGTTAATTCAATTCATAGAAACTATGAGTGAATCCTTTACTGACACAAATATACCCACTCTCCACCTCTACACAAACAAACACACACACACACACACACACACACACACACACACACTAACACACATTTGACTTTGACATGGCCCACACTGGAATTTGAGTTATGTGCTCTACTTCAAATAGTCGCCACCATATAAAGATGCCACAGAGTGACAGAGAGGCCCTTTTTTAAAAAGTGACCCCCACCCCCAGGCAGCATCTCCCTGCATCGAGCCTGAAACTCACTGGAACCCAAGTGTACCAGGAAATGGCTGTGTCACCAGTGCCTTATTTCTGTCAGGCCAGAGAGGCCACGTTCTGGGCAGCGGCAGCACATGAAGACCCCGATGCTATTTATACCACGCCGCTGCTTGTATAAGTCCGCATGTGGCACATGTGGACCTGGCCCTGGTGTGAAATGACACCAGTGGAGAGAGAGTTCCTCATTGCTGGGCTGCACTTGCCAAGTGGTCAGCGACCACGTGGCACTTTTTTTTTTACATTTGTTTGCTTGGAACTTTTTTTTTGGTATGATAGTTGTGTCTATGTTAACAGATAACACGGGAGACTAAATACTCTATGCCTATGCGTGAATTGAGAGAATGACTTGCTCATGAAAAGTTATGAAAAGTTATGTAAAACTCACGTGTGTGTGTGTGTGTGTGTGTGTGTGTGTGTGTGTGTGTGTGTGTGTGTGTGTGTGTGTGTGTGTGTGTGTGTGTGTGTGTGTGTGTTTATCCACTCATGTAAGCATTTTCACGGTGAGGCAGTGGATTGACCGGTCAGCATATGGTGCAGAGGTTAGTAGTGCAAGGCGTGACAGGCTAGCCATGCCAAAGTCCTTTTAGGCAAGTCCCTCCACTCGGCAGCCATATTGTAACACTTTTTGGGCTCTTATCGGGCATCTATTTCAGGCTTTACGACACCAACCTTGCTCCAGCGGTGAGATCACAACACATGATTGGCACAATGTAATTATGTTGACTTTTTTGCTGTGAAAGGGGCGGGATATGTGTAGACAACTAGCAATTTTTTTTAAAGTATATTTTATGGGGGCTTTTATGCTTTTATTGCGGATAGGATAGTGGAGAATGACAGGAAGTGAGTGGGAGAGAGAGTCGGGGCGGGATCCGGAAGGGACCACGGGGCGGGAATCGAACCCGGGTCGCCGGCATACAGTGCAGGTGCCCCAGCCAGTTGCACCACGGCCAAGGCCGACATTGTTACAAACTAACCCCATGCATTTCTATGCAGGATTTTGAGTGTTGTGTCTCCTCATTAGAAAGTCTCTGGACATGCCCTCTGCAGGTGAGACAGGGTTCAGGGTGCTTACAGCTGGGGGCATTAGGTTTGGTGGAGACAGCTAGCTAGTCAGTTATTTTTAATGCCTTGATCCGAAACTGGCAGCAAAGGGAGCCGTCCGCAGCAGAATCTCAACCAGGATGAGGGAAGCAGATGGCCTGCTGTCTGAGGTGAAAGGGACCAGTCCCTCTTTTGAATATGTTCAGATGAAAATAAAAAAAAAACGAAACCCACATTTAGGAAGAATAGAATAGAAAAAAACAATGCCTCTGAAGTTTGCATATCCAAGACTCTGCAAAGTCACAAGACAAGCCACCGAGGCAAAACAGAAAGAGGTACTGCAGTGTCATCATGATGCTGTTAAAAAGCAGTATTTGGGCTATGGTGTGAAAGGCATTCTCAACAGGAAGTTTGATCATGCAGTCACAGAAAGATCTAAAGAGCCTTGAACCCATCTGTCTGTGGGCCAACAAATGTAATGCAATTAACACGGCATGTCCAGCAACTGTAACTGTTAACTGGTTTAATTGTGGTTCTGAATGATTAATAATGGTGTATTCAACAGCTATCAATCTAAATTTCATTTGGCTATTATTATATCCATATAATGTGACACCTAATATGACCTTACATTACAGCTAAGACGGTGTGGCCACAGGGAACTAGACCATTCAAAACTAACAAAGCGTTAAACATAGTAAAAATTGTTGTATGATGTAAATGTTAATGAAAAAAAGAGGCCCTGTTCTTGCAGCTGTATTCCAACTTTGTGTCAACCCCATCAGACATTCATCAAAACTTAATGAAATTAGGCAATATCAAGGGCAGCTGTCACAGTCACTCTGGAGGACCCCTTGTTACGTTGAAGAAGCCATTTGATTTATTAAAACTGTTTTTGCTACATTTCACAAGCAGTTCTGTGTGAGGATCATTAATTCAGGACACAGGAATTCAGATTTTAAACTCTTTATTTAATCTTTTGTTTTTTAATTCCTCTGCATACACATTTTCCTGATGTACAATTTCATCCCAAGGAAAACTTAAATGAGGTAAAAGTGCTGAAAAAAAAAAATGAAGTAGCATAATAATGATAGTCATCATCGTTGTCAAAAAGAAAAGGAAAAAAAAAAAAAAAAAAAAAAAGGTAATAATCACACTGACAGACTGGAGGCGCTTCATATCCTGCATTTTACCATTTCAAAACATATCTAATAGTGCCACATTTTTCACTTGAAACTTACAGGCATAAACAGTGACAAACACACACACACACACACACACACACACACAAAATGTGTAACACAACCTGTTGCCAAACTTTTTCAACTCTTAATGCAACAAATATACATTGCTGTGCCAGAGGCGCTTCTTTTTAAGACTTACACATTAGGTACAAGCACATCACAAAACAGAATGGAGAAAAAACAAAAACATTTATATTGAACTGAAGTAAAGAAAAGATCTCTTCCCATACCTCTGAATGAAATACTATACCATTCAGGTTGCTATACAGCCAAGCTCAACATAATGAACATGTACATTAAATAGCAGAGGGTAGTGAGGGACAGAAGAGAGAACAGAGAGGGAGAGAATGAATCTAGTCTGGAAAGAATGAGTGGAATTACAGAGGGAAGACATGAAGGAAGAAAGGAAGAGAAATGAAGCAGGACTGAGGGCCAGAGAGAGAGAGCGAGAGAATAAAAGAAAACAGAATATGTATATTACACCACTTCAATCACTCGGTAGACACAACTGGACACAGAAAATCCCTCCTGTACACACACATACCCCGTTTCATCAAAACACACACAAGCTCTCAAACAGGAAGTGGCATCACAGCTGAACCTCCATCAGGCTTATCGTAGTGGCAGTGCATCTGGTGAGCGATAAAGCACCCTCTCCCAGTCCCTCCCTCTCTCTGTGCCTTGTCTCAACATCAAGCACACACAGGCATGCGCCTTCCACTAGCAGCTAACAGGCCAGCCTCATGCGACAGAAGAGGGGCAACATAGCCTTGTGTCACCTACCCCCCCTCCCTACACAAATATCTTTCTGTCTAAAAGCTTCACAACTAGGGACTGTCTGAGCTGTGGTGTGGACCAAGTGGCTTTTAGTGCAGGTAGAGGTCCTAATAAGACCTAATAGGGGAAGATGGAAAATGACACTACTCATCACCACTTTGAGATGTACAAACAGTTCTGACAAATGTTGGTCATTCATGACACAAGGCACTGTGGAAATGTAATCTGCAAAGAACAGGGGTTGGGAGGTTCATGTTCAAAGAAACAAAACTAGCCCCCATGGTTCCCTGTAGCCCTTCGTTTAACCCCTGGAGTTCCAGATTACCATCCCCCATAGGTTTCACACACACACACACACAGAGTAGGGTAGGCTTGAGGCCTCTAAAGTGCATCCATCCATTGGGCAAATTTACAAATAAGATGTACTCAAATATTTTCTCTTTCTTCCTCATACTCTTTGTCACACTCACACAAAGGTTTTTCAGTGCACTTGGGGGGGGGGGGGGTAAAATCACACTTTGCACTTCAGTAAAGTAGGGTGGCGCTGGAGGTCAAATCACAACATAGGCAAATAAACAAACCCCTCACTAAACAAAAACATGACAACTAAATACTGGGCTGGTATTGGGATTGGCAGTCAAGAACATGGGCCAGGCTAGAGCTGGGGGACAAACAAACAAAATAGCACCTCCACCAAAGCATCCACTGCTATGTCTCACTACAAGTCCACCATGACCTACCTGACACACCTTCAATTTACCCTCAACTCAACAGGACCTGTACCAATATCATTACAAACACACACACACACACACCACACACCTCTACACCAGTGTCCTTCACAATTACATCCAGTCTTTCGCCATCTCCCCACCAATAATAAAAAGTACACAACACAAAAAAAAAAAAAACCACCAAACACACTTAAATCAGACATTGGTAAACAAACAACCCCCCCCCACCCAACCTGTTGGGGACAGATAAGAGGCAAGCCCAGGGACAGGCCAATATCCACTTGCTCAAGCCCAGCCCAGGGCAACAGAGTGCTGGTGGCGGAGTGGAGTGGAGCAGAGGGAGTTAAACGTGGTGGGGCTGTGGCAGCTGTCAGATCCCCTTACGTAATGAAAGAAGCCAAAAAGCCACACGGGCATTTCTGTGAATGGGCCAGGAATAGAACAGCCAGCGGGGCAAGAAGGAGAACAGAGTCACGTGGGTGAATACTTCGATCCTAGAGCAACTCAGACATTTAAAAAAGTCTGGGATCACGCAGCAAAGGCAACATCACCACCAAGCACTTTTAAAAAGGAGTTTTAAACATCTCACCATTCCCTGGGGTCTCATCTGAAGCAGCTTTTCACAAAACTAGTCACATGGCTCTACAACTGACCCACCCCACCCCTCCCACCCCAGATCTAAAGTTGGAAAATGTGCCCTGAGGCGCTTTCCACGAATGTCCTCGGCAAGCCGTGCTACGCTGCCCCATGTGCCACTTCACTTCTTGACAGCCCACTCCCCCCAATGACCACAAAAGGGTACAAAGGCTGTTATCCTTGAGCATGTCAAGGCTGCTGCTGGTATTGACTGTGGGGGTAGGCAGACAAACAGGTTGAATCTAGCAGCTCGTGTTCAGTAGTAGGTAGTCGCTACGCCAGTGAGCCTCCCACCCCCTCCACCCACCCTTCCCAGCAACCTCTGTCTCACCCCAGGCCCCTTTCCCCTCACGGGGGCAAGAAGGGTAAATTTAGGCTGGCAGCGGTGGCTCCTATTGGCTGAGTGAAAGGGTTCCCCTTACAACGCAGCACGTCAGGGCCTGCAAAAGCACATTGGACACTGAGGCGCACACTGGCTTCAATGGCAAATCCTTTTAAGGGAAGGCACATAACCCCCACCCCTCAACACACACACACACACACACACACACACACACGGCAGGCAGGCTAAAAAACTCAGCTCCAACCCTCTCCAATAATACAAAAGCACATCTCCAGTCCTCCCACTGAAAAAAAGACATTCCAAAAACACCCATGAGATTACTTCAATCTTGACCATGTATTAACTTAACCCCAAAGAGGATCAAAATAAGAACACATATACGGTCATATCTTTGTACACCATGGGCTGAACCGTCGCTGTACCTGCACACTAGGAAAAAAAAAAAAAAAAAAAAAAAAAAAAACCCACCACACTTCCTCTTCCTATCTGATTAACAGGCTCGACACATTCTCTGCCCAAAAAGGAGGGGTGAGTGTGTGATAGTGGTGGCATCACACACACACGAGCTTCTCACAAAATTCATGGTGGCATCATTATAATTATTATTAAAACAAACACAAAATACTGGGTGCATCAGCTTAACGAGTCTTAAACTACTCCGTCCAGTGACCAAACCTATTCACATTTGGGTCAATGTTTTTAAGAGGGAATCTAAGGCAGCATTCCCTTTTGTCCCCCATTACCCATGACTAAAGGCTAAAGATTGAGGGGAGTCAGGGAGTCTCTTTACATGTGACCCTGAAATTGTAACACGAGGGGGGGGGGGGGGGGGGGCAACTGGACCTGTTCAGTGTGGAGAAGAGGAAAAAAAGAAAAGAAAAATCTGCCTTTCAATAAATCTCATCACCATTTTTTCTTTTTGTTGCTTTCATCTAACATTTTGTACTTTTTTTCCCCCTACAAATCACATTTCAAGTTATCTACATTTTTTTGGTTACAATTTTTAACCCATTTTTTTTTATAAACACACACCAACAGGAGCAGATGATTTCAACACTGTGTATAAATACTTTCCCCCCTCTTTTCCTACAATGGACAGAGTATAGGCAACATGGAAATAAGGTACCATGGCCAAAGAAATGAAACCATTACTCTTAAGTCTGAATGCTTGATTTTAACACCCCAATTAGGCACTTTCATGTTTTTTTTTTTTTTTTTTAAAAGAGGCAAAGTCGAGAACAAAAACACAATTCTGAGACAAGGCTTTTCTTTTTCTTTTTTTTTTTTTTTTAAGAAAACACAAAAATGTAATCCAAGCTAAAACATCACTTTGGATCCATTGCTCTCCAGGCCTCTGTAGGGAAGGAATGAGAAAAAGGGTGGTGTGGAGGGGGAAGTAGGGTCTGGCTCCTCTACCTGATCACCCCCCCCCACACACACACACACTAAAAAAAAAATGAAAACAAAAAAACACGTCCTTTTAAATAGATCCTTTATGCCTACAGAGGATAATACCAGCTCAAGCCTCCTTGTCCCCAGCACGCTCCGTCCGTCCATCTCCCGTTTATCTGTGAGAAATTTTCCTTTTTTTTTTTGATAAAGCATAAGGGGGGGGGGGCCCTTTGTTATATATTTTTTTGTTTCACTTTGTGTTGTTTTAGGGTTTTTTTTGTTTATTACAATCCATCCACAGTGCTGCCATTCAACCCGGGTCAGTTGCACGGCAGCCACGTGGGGATGGACTGGTTGCATGAGGCCACGTAGTAGTTGCTGAAGTTGGCGTCCCGCACGTAGGGCGCCGGCTGGTAGTAGCAGGTGACGCTGGACGCGTCCGGGATGGCATTCTGCTCGGCCAGAGCCCGGAAGGCGATGAGCGAGATGAGGTTGAGCGTCTGGCGCCGCTCGTGGCCCATCAGGCACACGGTGCTCTCGTTGACCACGCGGCGCAGGATCATGAGGTAGTCGTACTTGCTCTTCTCCTCGCCGACAAAGTGGCTCTGCAGGTAGGCCTCCAGCTTACGCTGCTGCTCGCCCAGGTCGGGAAAGTCGATGAAGAAGCGTGAGCACATGTAGCGCTCCAGGCCCTTGAACTCCTCCTCGTCCGTGGGCCGGAAGTCGCGCACCAGCAGGTTGCAGTACTTGAGCAAGCCGCCGCCGCGGATCTCCTCTGGCCGCTTGGTGGCGATCAGCTTGTTGCGCAGATGCCCCAGGGCCGCCGCAAAGTCCCCGTAGACGCTCTCGCCTACCACGGTGGGCTGGACGGGGCCGTCCAGGGGGCACTCGGGCGAGTGCTCGTAGCACGCCAGCAGCGAGTCCAGTACGATCTGGAAGGAGTCCACGCTGAACTCAAACTGCCGGCGGATGAAGTCCACAAACTTGAGCTCCACGTTGCGCCCATTGTTGTTGGACAGCGAGATCAGGCTCCAGCGGTCCTGCTCGGTGGACACCTTGACCAGTTTCTGCACATACGCTTCCTTGAGAGTCATGGGCGTGATCTTCTCCTTGTTGACGCCCTCGGGAAGGAAGTCCAGCAGTGTGCCAAGCACTACCTCCTTCACCAGCTGGTACTCGGACTCGCGCGGCAAGTCCACGCGGAAGATCACGTCCAGGTCCTTGTAGCTCCAGCCGATGTCCTGCACCAGCACGTGGCTGGCTGTGGAGCCATTGAGCCGTACGTCCTTCACGCGGATGCCCCGCTCCTCCAGACGTGAGCGCACCATCTGGATGATGTCCTTGAGACGCACCTCTAGCGTGGGGAAGTTGCCCCGGCCATGCACGGGGACCACCTCAGTCAGTACATCGTGCAGCCTGCTCACCTGTTCCAAGGTGAGCACACTGTGTGACGGGCTGCTGCTGCTGCCTCCCCCACTGGTGGTGTTAGCTTCTGCCATTATTTGCAGTCTTCACAGATTTTTTGAATGAACTGAGATTCAATTGGAGGTGAGAGAAAAGAAAAAAGTAATGAGTTTCTCAAATAACTATTTAAATATGGTTACAACATCCATTTAATTTCAAATTGATAAAACAGAACAGACGGTCAGATTCTCCCAAAGACCATAATGACGTCATTTATGACATGCAACCTCTAGCAACATGTGAACAAAAAACAACTTAATATGAGGACCATGTTTAATTTTACTTCAAATTACAACAACATTTTGGTTGCCGGTTAACATGTGGCGTTCGAACCGCACGCCGAAAAACAAGACAAACGACGTCTGACAGACGATGAACTTCAACTTTCACACGCGTGGTAGAGCTCTAGCTCGGCTCTCCGTGGTGATTCCAAACAAAATCGCTACAATGACCACACTTTCCAGAACAACAATCACGCTTTCATTAACAATCGAGAACTGAGCAGTAAAAAAATGCATTCACTAGCAGGGACGCTCCACAAAGGAGCAAATAAATCGTCTTTGGTCACGGCTAAAATCCCCATCACCACTTTCCCTTTAACTGAACGCCTGCACAGTAGCTAAAATTGGGTTCAAATATTAACCTAACAAGCATAGCAAACATTTCACCAGAAAAATCTTTTTAAAACAAAACAGTTAAGAGCGCACGGAATCGAAGAGGTAAAGTTGTTCACTTCTCCCTAAAACTCAATAAATGTGCGCAATGAAAACGTTTGATTTACGACCACCGTTTTAGAAAGACAACACGTGAGAACTTAAAAACTAACTTTACAAATGTCAGGAGGAATCCATGGATGGTTTCAGAAATACAGTCGGGCTAACGTTATATAAAAGGGAGTCGTACACTAAAGTTAAAGCTAACTTTACGGCTTGCAAACGAAATTCAAGTCGGACATGTGACTTCTCAAGTTCAGTTAAAGTCCCCAAAAAGTAGCCAACTTAAACACGTGTGGTAATCTTCAAATATGACCTACCAAGCAGAAGCCCTGAACCACACACTACCAAAAATGCAGCTAAATTCAGTAGCCTACAAATGAGAAGTTAGGTTCACTAACTGGATTTTCAACCACATTGATTCCAAACACCATGATGGAACTCAAACATTCTCTATGAAAACATACTCTGGGTTGCCACCTACTTGAAATTGGTCTTCTCAAATCATTCAAAATGTTCAAAATAGGGATGTTAAAGTTTTGCACGGGTTCCTTCATCCATTAGTCCACTCGTTTTAAATACACGCAAGAACTGTGAAGCAAGAGAGAGAGGGACGCCTTCTTATAAGCCGAACAGCAACTAGTTGAAAGAACGAGATCTACTGCCACTAGGGCGGACTAGTTTCCGCATAAACTGTGTATTCAAATGTCTACTTTAACAAACGACAACAAACAAATTATGCACTCCATTTTCATTGCATAGATTTTAACATTACCTGATGTTTGCCCAAAATGTCGTCGGCGTGGGAAGCTTCAGAATTTTAAAAATACATATTACGTTCTATTCGAAGTATCAATGCGCTGCTCGAGACCGATGATTGGTCGGCTGAGTTTTTGTGTTGCCTAGTAACCTTTGGTGACTGTCAGATTCAAACTCATGGTTGTGATCATAGGGTTGTGACCAAAGATTCTAGAGCGCTACGCATCACTGAATTCGAGACCCAGTGAAGTAAAAAAAAAAAAAAAAAAAAAAAAAACAGTGTAAACTAAAGCCTATATGTTGAGAAAGGTAACACTCAGTTTACCAGCTTACAGTTTACCACTCTGTAAATTAGGTGTGTGTCTGGTGCTGGTGGGGGTAGCCTAATCACTCTTGATTAAGGGCATTAGTGTATTGCATAATTTGTTTAGGCCATATCATGCCATGTAACATGCCCTGTGTGACTTACGCTAGGCTACTCAAAATCCTTTTTGTAGCCTAGCAGAAAGGATTAAGTGGCCTGTGGTAGGCTTAGGCCTAGCTAGCCTATAACATTACAGTTATTAGGATGTGCAGGATTTTAAAACAGAGACCATCATGCACCAAATGTGAAGGAGGGAAAAGCATTGTAGCCTAGGTCATATACCCCTCAGCCTACGTTCACTTGAAGAATATTGAAAATCATTGAAAATGGCTTATGTAGACTACTCATAGGCGTATAACCATGTCTTTATCTAACAAATGGGCATTTAAAACAAGGTAAAACATGGTCAAATTAACCAGAAAAGTCCAAATTCAGCTGAGATATAGATGATGTAATGCATCTTAGATTTAGCCTCTTAAGAAGGGAATGTCCAACCGCGCTGCATTACTCTTTCATGACAAAATTTCCACTGAATCTTTTCTTAGTCAGTTATTCAGTTCTTGAGTATCTCCAATTGATCAAACATTTCATGGGGGGACAGAAAGTGAGACAGGAGAGAGAAAGGGAAAAGGAAGAAAAGATTATTTATTTCAGATTGCAACAAGGTAAGAAAGAAAGAGAGATAGAAAGGAAAGAGGCAACTTGAGGGGCTTCCCTACAGACAGGAAATGCTTCAGTGGAACAATAAAGATAGTTATAATGGTTTGTCATTGATAGAGTATGCTCACATACTGTGACTGCATATGCTAAAGGGATTTCCCCTTTGCAACTGGGTCTCATTCTTTCTTATACTCACCCACTCTGTGTTTCTGTAAAAAGGACGGCATGTCATTTTCTCTCTGTCAGTCTCTCATTCAATTACCCCCTTCCCACCCCACCCCCCTCTTTAGTAAAAGTTTTGGTTCCTCTCTCTCTGCTGCAATGTTTATGCTGCCTCCACCCTACTTAGTTGTGGTGAGATTTTATGTTAATGTCTCTGTGTGTGTGTGTTCTTAATAGAGAGTGAGGGATTCACCTCCAGAAAAAAAGTACAAATCTGACATTCAAGAGTAATGTGAAGTGCTTATAGTTCGCCTTGCTGTCGCTTGGTGACGACGATTTGTCTCGCGGCTTTATGGAGGTCAATAGACACACAGTCCATATAAATTATATATATATGTATATATATATATGAGTACACTGATGCCCAGCTACGGAATGAGAAACACATTAAACGCTGCTGTAGAGGTCCACAAACATTGTAATTTCCCCCCTTTATTTCCACCATGACTCATTCTGTGACGTAATGCCTGTGTACTGTAGCGTATGTTCTATAAATAACCTCCTCCGAGGCCTGCGTGCCTCCTCTGACATCACTATCGACCTTATGCTGTGATTGACCGCACCTGGCACCTGACTGGACCGGAGAATTATGTTTTCTTCCACCTGGACACAGCTGGCTTAGTGGTTGATCCAACTTGACAAGGTGAATCAGTTAAAGCATAACCTGGTTTAATCACCAGTCAGTAGAGGTAACCTTGGTAACCTGCTGGACACTCTGTTGTGTTGTAATAGGGATCCGAAAACCTCACACTGACTAACATGGTGAAGAACAGGCAGACTGGTCAGCCATGCATCACACACAGTGTGCCCAGTAAGCTTCTTCTCCCTATATGAGACAATAAGTCTACAGATCATACTTATTTTTGGTTAAGGAGAATGTGTAAGACACTCAGCAGTACAATTTCTCAATTGACTCATGTTTTCATTGCATGAATTAAATACTTTTGAGCTACACTGAAGATGACCAAAAGCAAAGGGAGACAAAAACTCAGTGTGGTTTAATATGGCTGCTGAACTGGTCACATAATATTTGCTAGATTAACCATTGGACGAGTGCTGCAACATTATCAGTGGTCATGCTTGAATGAATTTCTCTCTTTAATCTCTTAGTTTGAGATACATCTCCTTTGTGATCACACGGTTGAGTCACCTGACCAGTGATCTGTAGTCACAGCGTACAGAAGGAGCAGGTATTACAACTGGCTGACAATGGGAAACTAAGAGATAAAACAAATCGATAAAAAAAAAATGTCTGAGTCACAATGTCTTGGTGAGTAAGGATAATTAATAATTAAAGCGTATGTACTGTAGATTTAGTGCAAATGCTGGGCCCATCACACAAGAGTTTGGGGAAGATTAGTAGTTGTAAATGTGGATATGAAAAATATGTTTCTGTTGAGGGAGAAACATGAGTCAGAGAGAGAGAGAAAAAAAAAAAAAACAGAAACGTCATGCAGAGCAAACTGCAAAATTCGTGACATCACCACATCGCCACGGTGCATCTCAAACCACAAAGGAAGTGTAATGTCTCCATACAACACACACACACACACTCGCACAGTCATTTTTTGTCAACACGTTTAATCATGTTTTAATCATGAGTTATGTGAAATTACATCAATCAGTCCCTGAAATGATTCAAGGCACATTCTGTCAGCATCTCTTCATGGAAAAGTCTCAGAATTTTCCCATGTATGCATAGACAGATATGAACACCGTTTCTAAGCCTAACCTGTAAATATTATAGATGCTATGGAATCATAAAGAACACTGAGCACACAAATGTCTCTATTTGTTAGGTTTATTTTTACCACAAATGATGTATCTGCTGTTGCATTGCACCCATTACTAAACAAAAAGTAAAGTGAACTGTAAGACAGTAAACTAAACAAACAGTAAAGTGAACAGTATTCCTTACATGATTAAGGTATTCATTCTTATGAGAGTAAAAAAAAACATTTGCAGGTTTATGATCCTTTGACTTTAAGTAAACTCTGGTGTTCTGTGCAACACAGCCTCAGGGCTAAGGACTAGGGAGGCCCATGTTTGGACTCACCCCTGAGTAAAGATGAGGAGGAGGAGGAGGAGGCAGAGAATGCCACGGTGCTGTTTTTCTGCTGGGGACCAAAGCATTTTTTAATACCCTGAAGCAGGGCCACCTGCCGGTGCCTAGCTCCGTGCCAAGTGGAAATGACTCACAGCCCAAGCTACGGATGGTTAACCCGGGCCAGCCATTAACATAGGAAAGTACACACTGACTGACTGACACACACACACACACACAGATGCACTGTCAGGTTACCAGCTAACACAGACAAACAAACACACACATGCTATTAACACATTAAACACTCCACTACGTTTGCAGACATTTACGCAGTACACAAACGTTATCCCCCCCCCCCCTCACTGTAACTGCACAGTGACTCATTGTGTCATTAATAACCTAGCGCTTCCTCTGACATCACAACAGTTCTTCTGTCCTAATTAACCCACAGCAGCAGGCTACAGCTTCAGATACTTTCCTCTACCTATTGACTGCCAATGACGCACTACAAGGTTTGCCACACAGATGCTAGAAACCAGGGGCATGGACAACGAACATCGCCACTGCCCTCGGCAGCACCTCCTCACCACCGGAAACCCCCTCCGGAGCATTCCGCAGTGGATCGGCTCAGACACAGCGTTTCCATTGAGCGAAGCGCCCCCCCTGGAACATCTCCACAGTGACCCCTGCTAATGGGCTGCAGCTGAAAAATAATTGCGCCTGTCGCTTTACATGAGGGCAGAGGGGTGTTAAGAAAGCACAGGGCCCAGAGGTGTGTGTGTGTGTGTGCAATAAACCAATCCACCCCCAACCTCCAACACCAGCCTGCAGCCTGTGATCAACAGCCACTGCCAGGGAGGAGAGATGAAATGAGACTCTTGGCTGCGCTGGTACTGACACATCTCCACTGGCCCCGTGCAGCGCTGCTGTTGACAAATGGAAAACAGGGAGTAGAGGGGAGATCTGGGCTGCGCAGGACAGAGAGGGTGACCGGGAGCATGAGAGAGTGTGTGTGTGTGTACGGTCCAGCATAACAGAGGAGAGATGTGAGTCATCAAGACACAGATGGAGAGACTAAACCAGACTGCTTATGTGACCAAGAGACCTAGACTGTGTGTGTGTGTGTGTGTGTGTGTGTGTGTGTGTAAGAGGGAGAGAATGTGTGTGCTAGACACCAGGGGTGGGCGGATGGCCCTGGTGGAACAGCACAGAGGGGATTAAGGGTGTGAACCTCTCCAAGAGATCTGAGCGACCCAAATAGCCCAGACGCACTCAAGTAAAAGGGAATACCCCTTAGTGCTGCTGCTGCGGTCCTTTGGGGATATTATCTACCCAGAACCACCCCCCCCCCCCACACACACACACACACACCTCTCACTTTTTCCAGTGGCCCATCGACTCCCCCATTAGGAGGGTGAGTGAGTGAGTGAAAGAACAGGAAGTCAGTTTCCCCCTCTTCTGAGACCAAGGGGAAAAAAAAAACAAAAAAAAACAAATTTAAAGTATGTTGTGCAGTTTCTTCCCAGTCTTTGTCGTTGTCCTTGTCTGATCTGATTGGGGTAATCCCACCACCTCCAAACATCATGAAACTGAGGAGAGAGCGTGGGCCTGTGTAGAAACATTAGACATCTGTAATACACAACAGACACACACCCCATAAAGAACAACACACACACACACGTGCACACACACACACACACAAACATGCTCAACAGGGTGGGGAGTAAATCTCAAGCTAATCTAGATCATTTGATGCTGGGAGCCATATGCTCAGTAGAGACTGGAAGCTATTAATGGCCTTTAATTGCAGCGTGTAAACATGGAAACTGGCCAGACTCTTAGTCAGGTCAACCTCTGTCCTACAGTACTGAATGTGTGTATTCATGATAGGGCATGTGCGGTTAAAAGAATGACTTCCATCAGCTCAAGTTATTGTCCAAAGCACGGACACGGATTGTGGTCACCATACCTGCTGCGATTGAAAATGTCATGATGTGAAGAGAGTGAATTGACAGGTCATCACTGTGGTAGAGGACAGTGTGGTAGTTTTGGACAAATAGAAGATTGCCAATGACATATAAGGTAGAGGAGATAGATCAGGCTGTCCAGTCAAAATGGATAATGAATGTAAATGTGTGGAAGGTGAAAAAAGTGTTTCCTAATCATAGGGTCATTCAACTCTCTAGGTCAGAGTGACTGCATTAGGGTGACATCATTGGCAGAGACAGAAAGGCCACAAAAACAACCCTGTGAAACATAAGCTGGCACCCAATCCAAGATTGAAAAACCACCAGAATGCCACCAACCCTGCACATATCTTAGTGACCAAAATATGTGCTTTGAATTTCAATTGACTTCTACAGCATTTCCTTGAAAAGACAAGACTACGCAAGAATGTACGTCAGTTATTACAATACCGGTAGTTAATGTTCAATTTATTTTTGCACAAAACTAAATTAAAGCAATAAGGATTAAGTAGCATTCTGATCCCCATTCATGAAACATATTTGATACTGGATTAGTTTCTGTGCCATAACTCTTGGTTACAAGTGACGTGATGGAACAGGACATATTGCCGGTATGTCAACACCTGGCAGCTGGCGACAAACATGAAAACCAACACATTATTTCCCCTTTGCAAATATTTGCAGCGCCACCACAGCTCAAATATTTAATGCTGCCACCTAATGATTGTAACGTTGTACTGTGCATCTCCATGCATGGATATTATTTACAATTAGGAGTGTCTAAGTGAGATTTTTTTTTTTATGAGCACACCGGTGTCTGATAAGGTCTGCAGGCAAGGTCTGTAGTAGTGTTGTCACAATACCAAAATTATGACTTCGATGCGATACCTTATAATGTAGAAAAATGTGTGCACATCTAAATGTTAAAAAAGTAGGTGCTGGACTCAGAAAGTGACAATAAAAATTACAAAGAAGTCCGCACACTTGAGCTCCATTATTTTTTTCTTTTTATTCACCACATGTGATGTTTCGGGGCACACTGCCCTTCCTCAGACATAAGACAGGTACCTAGCAGCCCATACTTATACTAATTGAACACCTGACATCACATGATGCAAGTGATTAAAGTGCCGAGTGCAAAGTGCTTCAAGTGCTAGTGTGCAAAATGCAGTGTGCAAAAATGCAATACGTACAATACAATACAATAAAGTGCCAACGTGCAATAAATAACACAAAGCACAACAGTATTTCAATGCACTCATACCAGATAGTACCACTAGATCACATTGAGGAGTAGTGAATAATCCAAAAATTACATAAATGTTACAGGCAGCCACATCAATATGTGCGATATATACACAACATGAACAACATCAAAGAAGGAACCGATCAGGACAAAGCTAACAGACTGGAATTCAGGATCAGAAAGATATTACACCATGCTACAGATCAACACAACAGTCCAAAAAGGCCAAGGTCAGTTCATAGAAAGGGACGCAAGTCAAACTCTTCATTCATTCCTCTAGGGGCTAGAGTGTCCAGTGTGTAAATCCAAAACGCTTCTTTTTTTAGAAGTAAAGAGTTAATATCACCCCCCCTAGTGGGTGTTTTGACCACTTCTATTCCACAGTAGCGCAGTGAAGACAGATTGTGAGAGCACTGAGTAAAATGAACAGCCACCGGGCTTTTGGGGTCATGGTTTCTGATATTGGAACGATGCTCGGATATTCTGGTCTTTAATGGCCGTGTGGTTTTGCCGATATATGCCAAGATACGATACGATACATGCCATAAATATCACAATGCTCGATACTGAAACGATACTACGGCGAAATCCTAAGATATCTGGAAAAGAAAGGACTCATACCTCCTCCAAGTGTATTTAGTAATTTGTGTTGAATTCGGTGCACTTTTGTAGTGTGCAGGTCAATTCTGGGTTCTAAACTTCCTACGTAATTATTATTTTTATAGTCAGTAAAATAGTAGGCCTACTTTGTGTGATTAAGTCCTTTATTTTTTTGTTATAGTTCATTTACATTGTGTTGTGTTTTGCCAATAAAGTAGCTTTAAATAGCCAAACTAGGCTAGATCAAGGTCAGTGTTGAAATTACTGCATGCAAATCACTGAATGCTATGCAGAGGGGCCTAATCTTTAGGCCATCTGATATACAGTATAGGCTTCCCTAGGCCTTCCCGTGTTCATGGGATTTGTTTGACAGTTGCAAAGGGAAAAATGTGAGGATAGTCTTCTTTGCGCCCAGTGTACAAGTGCGACATTCCAACCTCTCAGGTCTTCGTCAGATAGGCCTACACCATTACCTGTTGCAATATGTCTGTGTGCATTCCTACATTAGCCTACGTCCATTTCTTTGATAACATGATTTGCTACCACGTAACAATAGCCTGCTATTATTATTAGGACTTGGGCTTTAATTAGCGCATTTCGGGTAGCCTATCCTACATCTGGACAATACTTATTGAACAAATTGCAGTCTACATGCCATGACAAATATTACCAGTAGTACTGACCGAACATGAAATAGATTGTTTACAAGTTATGGTAATGTTATTCTGGCGTGAACATTGCGCTTTCATCACGTTAGCACCCTATGATTACGGCTCGTTATGTCTCGTCAAAATTCATTGATGAAGGAAGGTTCGCTTTATCCCAGAGAACCATACTCGTTTCACTTAGGCTAGACTAAAACATCAATGAATTTTTTCATGGGCCCTCTCCTCCATTGGGGCCCTATACTTCCCACTCTCCCCCCCAGTTCGACGCCCTTTAATCTGCTGAACCTTCTGCTTGTTTCCAAATATAAAAAAACAACTCAACATTGGCCTCCCTGCCTCAGCTGCCTGTGAGGGGCTTTTCAGTTGGATTACTGTTCACTGCAAAGCGACGCAAGGATGAGTGCAACTAACTTTGAAAATCAACTACTGCTCAAACTTAAAGGAGAATTCCGGTGATTTTTCACATAGATCTCCATTTCTCAATGTCACCGAGTACTGTCGGTATGAACAAAACTGAAACAATCGGTTTTACCTAGCTCGAGTTGCTGCAGCTACAGCGCTACACACTGGGAGCATGAACATGGCTGCCTTAGCTGCTGGCTGCAGCAACTCGAGCTAGGACCAAAGTCCTTTTCAGGCAAGTACCTCCACTCGGCGGCCATATTGCAACACTTTTTGGGCACTTATCGTGCATCTATTTCGGCAGAAATGCGTGTGCGTAAGGCTTCACGACACCAATCTTGCTCCAGCAGCGAGATCACAACAGATGATTGGCACGATGTCTTCACAGCACACCACATGATTGGCTCAATGTATTTTACAACACACCACATGATTGGCTCAATGTATTCACATGTCAACGTTTTGCCGCGGAAGGGTTGTGATATTTGTAGACAACTGACTAACCCCATGCATTACTATGGAGGATTTTTTGAGTGCTGTATCTCCTCATTAGAAAGTCTCTGGTAAAACTGGTTGTTCTGGAACCCCCCCCCCAAAAAAAAAAGTAACTAAGTAACTTTTACTTAAAGTACATTTTAAATGAACTACTTTTTACTTTTACTTAAGTACATTTTCAGATCGGTATTTTAACTTGTACTTGAGTAATGTTTCATCAAGGTATTGGTACTTTTACTTGAGTACAATATTTTCGTACTTTTTCCACCTCTGCTGATGGCTTGCCTTCACTATTCGTGATGTATCCGAAATAGTTCACTTCACCTTTTGTTTTATCCACAAGGCCGAGGACTGTCGGCAAAGAACTACTGTATGTTGACGTTGGCTGCGCACTCACTCACTCAGAGCTGCCTGCTTGACACGCCCACTTGCCTAGATGCGTGCAAGGAGCAGTGAGAGCAGCAGTTCACGCAGACACAGAACGTTAATTTTAATGAAGTATCGATTCTAAAAATGTCGGAAAACGCATCGTTTTTTTGCGTGAAGGCATCGTGATACCTTTTTAGTATCGATACACCGTGCAACACTAGTCTGTAGGCGAAGGTCAAAAGAGACCATATGAGGTCAGGTCATCTGGGAGATGAGATGGGCTTCTCTCATCGCAGGGATTCCCATCTTTATTTACACACGACCAGTCACGCAATCCTGTACAAGATGACAGGGCTGGAATCTCTCAGAGGGACAAAAGTAAACAAGGAAACTAAAACAGCTAGGGCAAGAGGAGTAAGATAACTTTAAATCAACATAGACATCTAAAGTATTAAGGTTAACCACTGTATCACAAAACACACACACACACAAACACACACACAGATACACACTGCTGCTCTTCAAACATTTCTGATCTTTGTCCAGGGTTTAGATTAATTTATTGTATCAAAACACACAGACTACTTCTTTTCAAAAATCTCTGGCAGATATGTTCTTACCTGGAAGATCATTTCTGAACATATTGACAGGGCCAAGTAGGGCCAAGAAAAGACTGATGTCAAAAACATGAGCGCTCTGTATCAGTGACAAAGACCAACAACAGGAAAAAGAAACAAGTCATTTAAGTATCTATCAGATCCAGTTTTGAACTACTTTAAAGGGATATTCCACCATTTGGGAAATTATGCTCATTTTCCACCTCCCCTCGAGTTAAACAATTGATTTTTACCTTTCTCCAGTCTGGCAATACCACTTATAGCTCCAGCCTAGCATACAGTAGACCATTGAATCGGATTAGACCATTAGCAGACATGGGGGACTCGAGTCACATGACTTGACTCGAGACAGACTCGAGTCACATTTTTTGACTTGACTTGAGACTTGCTTGATCAACATGTATAAAAGACTCGACTTGACTTTGACTTGCTATTCATGACTTGAGACTTGACTTAGACTTGAGACAAATGACTTGAAATGACTTGACTGTTTATTTTTTTCATAGATATTAAGGAGTTAACTTTACGATTTTAGAAAATCTGCTTAAGTGCTGTTGCATGCGTCTGCAAGTGTGCAAAATAGCGACATAGCCTAACCATCACCACGTTGATTTTCATCCGAAGTTAGTCGTGTTAGAAACCCAAAACTCAAATTTGAGGCATGTTAAGAGTTGGCTTTGAATCTATTATGCTTTTTAGTTAACGCCATATTAGGTTAAAATGTGTGAAATGGCAAAGTGAAACATTTTCTTGTCTAAGTTTAATCTAGCGAAAATGTTGCCAATGTAACCTATAAAGTAAGCGCCTCTCTTTCTCCCTCCCTCTTAAACACGTCCCTGTTCCATTCGTTACAGCCTAGTAGTAGGCTAACAACAGTAAGTAGGCCTAGCTAACTGCCAGCAATCAGCATAGAAAAGTAGCTTATTTCACATGTGACCGTGGAGAGCGAAGGTTCGTTTCTCACTAGATTTGTTATCTATAAAGGTTATAAACCTATAAAGAAAAAAAAAATTGCCGGGGTGCCCCTCACAAAAATGTGGGGAAATTTTGTGAGAGCCCTATACAAAATAGCTACCATAGGCCAAGCTGGACATTAACTTTTTAATGGTTTTGCCCACAGTGCTGCATTACACATGGTTTCTGAGACTATTTTGGTCAAGAAATTCATGAATGATTTAAATGTATTGATTTGACCTATTTTTGACCTTCAAATTCAAGATGGCCGCCAATTTTTGGCTCTTTAACTCATTGAATGCCAAGCTGTTTTCGGGAGCTTTGTCCTAGAGTGCCAGCAATCTAGACCATTGTTGATGATTTTTGTACAGCCACAGCATATTCTGTGTTATAGCTATGAACACGTAGAATAGCTCGATTAAAAGGTGAGACTTTAAGCTCTCGGTGGGTGCAAACCGTGTATTTCTACACGCCTCTGTTCCTGAGAAATCCCAAGCTAAACAGTGGCTAGTTTTCATCAAAATCGCTGTTTTTTTTCTAGAAATGGAGATATAACGTCTTTCATGAAATATGAAGTGTTGCCTGTTACCAGAGAATGTCTAATAAGGGGAGAACCGCCACTCTCGGGAAGCTTCCGGTTTCTGAACTGGTTGCAGTTCCAATTCTAGTTCCACATGAGGGCGCTCACAAATAAGTGCAGAATGAATGGAGGGCTATGGAGCTGTACCCCTCAAATCCACTTTTCTCAGGATATAATTTTTTGGCCAGAAATTTGAATGTTGCATGCGAAAGAGAGGGCAGAGAAAATACACACCGCTGAGTATTATATTTTTTGAGTCACTTATTTGTTCTAAAAAGCCTTTCAAATGTGTCAATGACGACATTCATTAGCAGAAAGCTAGTGAGTTGTGGGCAACAACGACCCAACCTGTAAGAAGTCGAAAGGACATAAGTACTCGTTCATTCAACTTTTGACCTATAATCCATATTGATCTTGCAGAAACCACAATCCAATCTTCGATTTTTCAAGGACAACCAGGTTAAAGAGACACATTTAGCCGTCTAGCTCCATAGTCCCCCATTGTTTTTGCACTTATTCGTGATCACCCCTAGCGGAACTGCAGCAGATTGCAGGTACAATGGAGCTGTACTTACTTGTGTAAACATTCCAGGAAGTGATCAGCGAGACCTGGCGAGACTGCCACCTAGTGATAGACCCACGGAAATGGCCTGGTTTTGACCTGACGTGCATGCGTCACTGATTCGACCCAAAGCGGCAACCGAGTTATGATAAAATGTCCAAATTGTGCGTTTTCATGAGTTTCACGATCGTCATATATTTCATTTCCATTCATCACAGAGTTCCCAAAATCACATATAAGGTGTATTAGAGTGTCTAGTTTCGTAATTAAAAAAAAAGCTAAAAACGTAATATTACGTTTTTGGCACTCAACCCTATGCACTCAACGCATGGGAAGAAAAAACGTAATATTACGTTTTTGGCACTCATTGAGTAAAATGTCAATTTTTCAAAATTGTCATAAAGCTGTAATATAGGCTCAAATGGAAGATCTGCTCAAACGAATTATTTATTTGAATGAACTAAAAAGATTCTCCATCTGAATCTGTTGAATCTTCCCACTGACTCATTACATCACATTACATTACATTTGGCAAACGTTTTTTTTAGCCAAAGCGACTTACAACATGGTAAACAGTTTAAAGCTTTAGAACAATTCTCTCAACAATACTAGAACAATTTAAAACAATGTAAAAAGGTAGAGCACAATAAGAGTGAGTGCTGTTTTTATACAGTCAAGTGTCAGTTGTAGTCCGGTGGTAAGTGCTAGAATTAGCTAGTTGTAAGTAGTGCTACGAGAGCAGATATTCTCTGAAGAGCTGGGTCTTCAGGAGTTTTTTAAAGATGGAGAGGGATGCCCCTGCTCTAGTAGGAACTGGTAGTGCGTTCCACCAACAAGGAACAACAAATGAAAAAAGTTTGGATTGACCTGAGCATACCGGTGGCAGAGCTAGACGTCGTAAGTCTGTGGAGCGCAGCAGTCGGGAGGTAGCATATGCTTGTATGAGGGCATTCAAGTAGGTGGGAGCAGAACCAGAGACTACTTTGTCGGCAAGCGTTAGAGACTTGAATGTGGGCGGCCATAGGTAGCCAGTGTAGCTGGATGAGCAGTGGGGTAACGTGCCCTTTTTGGGTTGTTTGTAGACCAGGCGCACTGCCGCGTTCAGGATCATCTGAAGTGGGTTTCACTGTGCAGGCTGGGAGACCTGTCAGGAAGGCGTTACAGTAGTCGAGTCGTGAGATTACTATTGCCTGTACCAGGAGCTGCAGCATCTTGAGTCAAGTAAGTCTTGATTTTCCATATGTTGTAGAGTGCGAAACGGCTAGTTGGTTGTCAAGAACGACTCATACATTTCTTGCAGCCCTGTAGGTGTAACAGACAGGGAGTCAATTTTGATGTTGATGCCATGATGTATAGTAGGTTTAGCTGGAAGGACCAGCAGTTTGGTTTTTGAGAGGTTTAGCTGGAGGTGGTTTGCCTTCATCCATGTATACTGTATGTCTGAGAGGCAATCCAAGATCCATGCCGAGACCAAGGGGTCATACGGTGGAAAGGACATATAGAGCTGTGTGTTGTCTGCATATCAGTGGTATGAGAAGCCAGATAATCTGTCCCAAAGAGGTGGTGTAGATAGCAAAGAGAAGAGGGCCCAGCACTGAGCCCTGGGGGACCCCTGTGCTGAGATAGTGAGGTGCGGACAGCTGTCCAAGCCATGATACGTTAAACGAGCATTCTGTGAGGTAGGATTCAAACCAGGAGAGAGCAGAACTGGAGATTCCCATGTTTAAGAGTAAGAGAGAAGGATGCGTTGATTAACAGTGTCAAAGGCTGCTGATAAGTCAAGTAGAATGAGTTCTGATGACTGAGCGGTCGCCTTGGGTTCCTTTAAGGCTTCTATTACAGACAGCAGAGCCGTTTCGGTTGAGTGGCCCCTCTTGAACCCAGATTGATTTAGATCCAGAAGGTTGTTCGGTGAGAGGAATTCAGAGACCTGTTTGGAGACTGCTTGTTCGATACCTTGACGCATGACTGCACTGCAACCTACAGCAACAACCACATAGTGAAATTTGCTGACAACACAACTCTGGTGGGTCTCATCACCAAGGGCGACAAGACTCAATACAGGTTGGAGGTCGACCTTCTGACCATGTGGTGCAGGGACAACAACCTCCTGCTGAACGTCAGCAAGACCAAGGAGATTGTTGTTGACTTCCGTAGAGGTCACACCCAACACCTGCCACTGACCATCGACGGTGCTGTGGTGGAGAGAGTGAGCAGCACCAAATTCCTGGGGGTGCACATCAGTGAAGACCTCTCCTGGACCACCAACACTGCATCACTGGCGAAGAAAGCTCAGCGCCGCCTGTACTTCCTGCGGAAACTCAGGCGAGCAAGTGCTCCACCAGCCATCATGACCACATTCTACCGAGGCACCATTGAGAGCATCCTCTCCAGCTGTATCGCTGTGTGGGGCGGAAGCTGCACTGAATACAACAGGAAAGCCCTGCAGCGCATAGTGAACACAGCTGGAAGGATTATTGGTGCTTCACTCCCCTCCCTGAACATTTACACCTCCCACCTCACCCGCAAGGCGACCACAATTGTGAGTGATGCAAGTCACCCCGCTCACAATTTGTTTGATCTACTGCCCTCTGGGAAGAGGTACAGAAGCCTGCGCTCCCGTACCACCAGACTCACCAACAGCTTCATACACCAGGCTGTTAGGATCCTGAACTCTCTCCCCCCTCCACCCTCAGCTACATAACATCCTGGACTTTTAGACCCACAATGGCTGCCTTGCACTACTCCACTTGTACACTTGCACACTTGCAACTTGTTGTTGTTGTCCTGTTGTCCTGAACACTTCTGAACACACTTCTGCTGCTCTTACATAACTTGCACCACTATGCCACTTGCATACTTAGGTCAAACAAAACTACCTCAGACATTTATTGGCCTGACTTTTGCACTATTATATTGACTGTCTACTGTATGCACAATTGCACAATTTCTACCAAATTTTGCTGCTCTTATTTCTTCATTGTATGTGCCTTCTTATTTTTACTTTTTATATTGTTTACTTGAATGTTATGTTTGTCTGTGGACCTAATTGGTAAAATATGTCTTGTCTCCACCGTGGGATAGTAGGAAACGCAATTTCGATCTCTTTGTATGTCTTGACATGTGAAGAAATTGACAATAAAGCAGACTTTGACCTTTGGATAGGAAAGGTATGAGTAAAGCAGGATGGTAGTTCTCAACTTGAGCAGGGTTGAGAGAAGTTTTCTTAAGTAACGGTGTTACCCGGGCCGTTTTGAATGCTGTTGGAAATGTGCCAGAGGTTAACGAAGCATTGATCACGTGTGTTAGCTGGTGTGATAGTTGATGGACTGAAGTAGGCTCATAGGTAGGGGTGCAATGAGCATGTGGTTGGCCTGTCAGGAGTCTATCTCTCTCTCGGAGAGACTCCTCTCATCATCACTGCTATCTCATCTGAGCAGTCATGAGGTGTGACTCAAAGAGTCATCATCAGGTGGGAGACGGATTGTACTATTCTTCAGTTTGTGCCATTTGGAAACTCTGGTCTGGCCTGCTGAATAAGTGTACAATCCATGTCCCACCTGATGATGACTCTTTGAATCTTCTTATTATGTATAATATGATATAGCATTGACGGTCCTAAACCCTTCTAAAACCAATTGCGCTGTCGCGCTTGTCAAACTTTGGCAGTGACGTCGGCGGCAGCGTTTGATTGATTGATCATTATTGGTTCCCTGGAGATGTGACAGGTCAGGACAGGTGTAACTTAAACTGTTTGAATATATTTTCATGATTTGATGTAGCTTAGGCTACCTAATATTTGAGGCATATTGAAACAATAATAGGCTATTTTATAATAGGTCTACTTGAAATACATTTATTTTTATTCGTAGCCTATACATTTCATCTTATTCTATAAACCGTCCAGATGTAGGCTATGTGGCTTGAATGAATGCAATGTCTATTTGTTTGTTACAAATAAAACTCCAGCAGTTCATAACTAGCCTATTGTAGCTTATTTTAAAATGAAAACATGGGTAAATGATCATGAATTTCAATGATTTGGCTATGACTTGACTTGCTTGACCCAAGCTATGACTTGACCTGACTTGCTTGACTGTCACAAAAAATGACTTGAACTTGCTTGAGACTTGCACATGTGTGACTTACTCCCACCTCTGACCATTAGCATCTCGCCCACTAGCATCACGCTTAAAAGTGACTAAGATTTCCGATAATTTTCCTATTTAAAACTTGTCTCTTCTCAAGTTTGAAAGTGTAATGAGACTAACGGTAAGTGAAACGTGGCGATTTTCTAGGCTGATTTGACTGATCGAGGCGCAGCCGTGGCCTACTGGTTAGGGCTTTGGGCTTGTAACCGAATGGTTGCCGATTCGATCCCCGACCCAGTAGGAAAAATGTGGGCAGTTGAGCACTGCTCTCCCATGCCCACATCCACGGCTGAAATGGCCTTGAGCAAGGCACCTAACCCCTCACTGCTCCCCGAGCGCCGCTTTGGCAGGCAGCTCACTGCTCTGGGTTTCACCTCACTGTGTGTACACTCTGTGCTGTGTGTTTCACTAATTCACGGATTGGGATAAATGCAGAGACCAAATTTCCCTCACGGGATCTAAAGAGTATACTTATACTTGAACTATACTCTCATTCCAGCGTAATAATCTGCTGCAGCTCAAACTTGTTGCTGGAAGTTACAGCCTACGGGAACTATTTTCAGGTGCTGGGTGATATCATTGTGCTGCAGCGCCCATGGTACATTCGCAACGTTCCTTGATTATTACGCCGGCTGCTAGGCTGGAGCTAAAAGTGGTATCGCCAGACTCAGAGAACGGCTGAAAGGTAAAAATCAATTCTTTAACTAGAGGGGAGGTGGAAAATTAGCGTAATTCCCCAAAATGGTGGAATATCCCTTTAAGTCACATTCCATGTGTACAAACTGTAAAATTCACTAAAAAACAAAACAAAACAAACAAAAAAAACAAAACACTAAATTACCTAGGGGTGAGAGAATAATAATATAGTATAGAAAAAAACAGGGGATGCCAAGCTTGTTTTATAAACAGCATATTTAGCACTAAAGTTGCTAATATAAAATAGAGGGAAATTGTCAGTCTTCTGTTATGTGATTTGTGTACATTTGAGTAGGGTGAAAAGGGATGTTTTGGTGAGAGAAACACTTGGGACAGCTAAGGTAAAAGAAAAGAGATTAAAAACAGGGCCAAAGACACAAGTGATGATCACTGGTCCCCTGAGATGTTTAATCAAGGAAACTACACACTGCTACACACAGACACAGTTAGTTTAAAACAGCTTCAAGATCTAGAGATAAAATCTAACTCTGACTGAAAATCTAAAAATCTAAGAATCTGACTGTGCATCAAGATGACGCGAGAACAAATCACCACAGACATACAGCATGTTTAGTTATTCAGTTCACTTTTTCGTAACATCTTTATTGAATTTGTGTCTCATTTTAAACATATTTACAGTTATTATTTTTTTGTTCAGTAAAAATACAAATACAGAACACCGTACTTTTTTTAAAGTTTTTTCTTTGATTAAACTTTTTTTTTTTCTTCCAAAATCCGCCTGGCGACAACAGAGCCTTTTAAGCTGGCCAGGGCTTCTCCCAGGGACAGAGAGCAGGTGGCGTCGCCATAGTGATGTGAGGACGACCAAAGGCAACCTCAGAGCTCGCACTTCACATCCACTCATCAGACAGCCAGTGCTGCCACCTAGAGTCCTGGAGAGGCAGTATCTGAGCGGCTCATCCACTGCATACGGAAACACAAAGCAGCAGTGAAACGCAGCGAGGGAGAGAGATTGTGAGGGGTCTTGACGGAACCAGATGTCCTTTGTCTGTCATTCACACTCTTGCTTAGAGCACGCGTCATAGTCCAACGCGTCCATTTAGTGGAACAGAGGAAAATCAAACAAGAACAAACAAGAGGGAAAAAATAAAAAATCAAGGGTGTGTGTGGGCCTAGGGCTTGGTCAAACAGTGGTGTGTGTGTGTGGTTTCTGCCGAAGGCCTTGCGAGTTCCGTCGTTTCTTCCCAGGGGATGTCCCTCCGTCGTTTCTTCCCAGGGGATGTCCCTCCTTCAGTCCCACACACGGAGAGAGGGAGAGGGCAGACGCACTCCTGTGAGAACAGGAAAGCAACCACTCCCGATAAGAGTCACAGCGCCAGGGCTCGAGTTTCTACTGAAGTGCCCCTCATTGCCCAGTCACGCCTGGCTTCACTGACCATCCTCTTGAGAGTTACTAAGCCCCCTGTGCGATCACGACCATGACCACAATCACCATACTTTTCATCACCACCACCACCGTCATCGTTGTCATAGCCATCACTGTGACTATGGAGGCACCAAGGTTCTCTCTGTGAAACACCACCAACCAGACCGTGTGTTTTAGAGCATATCAGCTGATTAGAGCATACAACGGCTGTTTACAACATAAAATCAGCACAGAACATCAAGCTTTACATCCTCGTGGAAAAGGATTCTCAGATATGATTGGCCAAAGGGCTTTGTGACTAAAAAACCCCAAATAAGGCTATCTGAGAGACGAGCCTAAAGATAGGTGAGTTTAAGGAAGTGGTTCAGGTGCCTCAGGAGCCAGTGGACAGGTTGAGGAACAGGTTCTGGACCGAGGAACTTTGCCAGTGGTTATTCTAGAACATTCTAGAGCAACTCTTTTTTAAAAATGATTATCTATGAACCCATTTTATTCAACTCAAGATGTACAGTATGTAGGCAAAATCAATTATATGCAGGCCTACTTGAAAAAGATTATGTTGATTTTCCTACTTTGTGAGCTGTGAAAATGAATGCTCTGAACAACTTAACATCCCACTTGTATGATTCCATCATAAACATTGTTTGTCAGTTTTAACAGAGAACAAAGCAAGATGTCAGCAATCCAAATTATAAAAAAAGAAAAGAAAAAAAAGCAAGAAAGAAAAGACTCAAAAGTCTTTTTGTGTCCTCCCCAGAGACCTTGCCCACATAAAGATGAAGGAAGGGAAGATGTGTGTGAGTGAGTGTGTGTGTGTGTGTGTGTGTGTGTGTGTGTGTGTGTGTGTGTGTGTGTGTGTGTGTGTGTGTGTGTGCGCTGAGGGGCATAAATTAGCTCAGCCCAGCATGTCAATCAACTCCCCTGCACGCCTATCTGAAGAGCATCCTTATTTACCTAGAACTCCTGAACGAGAGAGATAGATAGATAGTGAGCGAGAGATAGAGAGACATAGATAGCTAGAGAGAGAGAGAGAGGGAGAGAGACAGAGAGAGAGAGAGGGTCACTGAAAAGTCACAAAATCACTGAAAAGAGAAGGATGGTGTGGAATGGAAAGGTGTGGAATGAATTGGCAAATACGAGGAGTGTGACTCCTGTGTGTGTGTGTGTGTGTGTGTATGCTTATGAGGCAACATCTGTTTTACTAGCAGCAGACAGAACGCACATAGACAAGCCCACAGCTGTGCTTACACACTAACGACTCAATGAGAGAGAGAGATGAGAGAAAGAAGGAGGAGAGGGAGAGAGATGGAGTGAGAGAATGAGGAAAGAAAGAGGCTGCTAGAAACCAAGGTATATCAGGAGGAACTATAATAAGGGAAAAGAAAAGAAAATACACCAAAACATAAACAAAGTGGAAAACAGTGAATGATCCATTCCCGCCTCGTTGCTGGTCCATGGCTTCTGTCCACGTCGAAGAGTTACGGAGGTCGCCTGTGTGGGTTTGTGGGAGTCAAAACCAGCTGATAAAACCTGGTGACCATGTCCAGGGGTCAAAGTTCATGAGAGCGCCATGTCAACATGAAGTCTGGGTTGTTTTTTTTTAGGGGGGCAACAACAGAGAACTTTGCATCCATGGTGCCACAGCGCAGAAGCGGAGAGTGAGAGGCAAATCTGACACACACCAAACCAGAAAACAAAAACACACACACTGTGTGTGCAATTCATTTGGCTCTTGTCCTCAGGAAACTGTCCTTTCGTTCAGAGCCTCTCCATTTGAGTGGAACTGCTGCACACACAGTGCATCACACACACATACACACACAGAATCTTTCACTCTTCACACACACACCACACAGTAACACACACACCTTTGGCCCCCTGTGCATGTCCATAGGGTGGGTGGGGGGTGTTGTCTTGTCAGGTGTACAAAACTGACTCTGTGAGTGAGGAGGGCAGCCATATGATTGGCTCACAGCCCGCCAGTCAAGAGGGAGAGCGCCACACACAGCCAATCACCACGTAGCACGTAGATCCCTCTGTCCTTCCGGTGGGTGGGAGACTAACACAGGAAGAGAGAACGATGGACCGAGAGAGAGTGAGCGAAAGAAAGAACGAGAGTAGCCATCCAGGACAGAGAGTGAATCAACAGAACGAGAGAGGAAGTTCCATGGTAATCCAGCCCCCCCCCCCCCCCCCCCCCACACACACACACACTAGCCCTCCTCTCTTCCTTCTCTCTCCTCACGTAGCGCTGCTTACACAGTCTCTCTCTCTCTCTCTCTCTCTCTCTCTCTCTCTCTCTCTCTCTCTCTCTCCGTGAGCAACCTCTCCTCCTCCTCCACCCGCTCCATCTCTCAGCTGTCTTTGATGGAGATCAGAGGGAGAGAAGAGAAGGGACCGTAGAACACCGTGTGTGCGTGCGCGAGTGTGTTGCGTTTGTGTGTGAGTGGAGCGGGTGGTAGCTGAATGGAGTGCGTGTATAGGAGTGTGTGTGGAGGATGAGCGTGAGCCTGTGTGTGTGTGTCTGTCTGTGTGTCTGTGTGTGCGTGTGTGTGTGTGCGTGTGTGTGTGTGTGTGTGTGTTGCGGTCCCCTCGGCGGCTCTATCGCTGTGGCTCGCTGCCGGGGAGTGTGATGTTGGCCATGTGCAGCACGGGCAGGGGGTGGGCCTCCGTGTTAAACACCCAGCTCTCCAAAGGCAGCAGGTCGTCACTGGAGAACAACAGATACAGGTACCTGAGAGAGAAAGCAGGGTGGAGAAAAAGAGGGTGAGAGAGGAAAAGAGCATGAGATCAACAGATGGATGGAGAAGAGGAGAAAGGAGGGAGAGGAGGGGAAAAAGGGAGAGTCAGAAACAGAAAGAACATTCAATTCATACCATAAAAGGAGAGAACAGGACACAATGCATGCTTGCACACACACACACACACCATCAGCAGGGTGTGGGGAGAGGCACAGAGCCATTGGCATGAGCCTGCATCCACATCCTAGTCTGCTGCGTAGACAAAAAAACCTCATGCACGACTGACAGCTCCTCCACCATCACCCCCCTCCTGCAGCCACGAACTGAATCCCAATAGCTTCAATCTGCTGCACACACACTGGGGATGGGAGAGTGTGTGTGCAGAGCTGCCAGCAGGTGGCAGTAGAGACCAACAAGCCAAGACTGACTCTCTCGCTCACACAATCACACAGACAGACAGACAGACAGACAGACAGACGCACGCACACACACACACACACACACACACACACACACACACACACACACACACACACACACACACACACACACACACACACACACACACACACACACACACACACACACACACACACACACACACACACACACACACACCACTGTATATTACTGCTCTTCTCTGGTATTGAACGCAATGATGGTACAGCATTGGCTTGGTATTGAACTGCAATCAAAGTTAACATTGGGCCCTCGTGGTGACATCATCTAACCCAGATCTCAGCAGCTGCAGAGGCAGAGAACAGAGAGTTTTCAAAAGTCCTACCTCGAGTGTCTCATGTCTTACCCGTCTACAGAACCACTCATCCTCCCCCCCCCCCCCCGTTCCCTCCACCTCTGGCTGGTGCTAATTGAAGAGCTCACACGCTTGAGTGGAGCTGGGCAGCCCGACTGACCCGACCTCTCTGCTCTTTGACAGGCCAGCACAGAGCCTCCGTACGGAGGAGCATGCAAGTCTTGGGGCTACTTAGCCCTCTGGTCATCGTGAAGACAGGCTCCAGCAGTGTATTATTACACTCCTAAACCTCTTCTCTGTTCCTTTAAAGTGGGGCTGCACAATGAATCGATTTTTAATCAAAATCACCATTTGAACTAATGCAATTGTGTTAATCACTGCATCGGTAAAAGGCTGCAAATGATCGTTCAGCTTGCATCTCTGTGCCAATGGTTAATTTGGTTAACATGAATGAATGAATGATGATAGTTATTGATGATGAATGGCGATTATTCAGGATAATTCTGACAGGGTGATTAAGAACTGGCTTCCTTGTGCCATCATGAGACTCGTGAATTGGGGGCTCATTGAGGTTGAGCTTGACTCTAGTGTGTGTGTGTGTGTGTGTTACTCTGAAGACATTGTGATGGAGAAAGTGTTGGACTTACTTGAGCGTCTCGGCCAGGAAGAAGCTCTGCTGGACGTCGTCATAGGTGGGGTTGGAGGAGTAGACATCCTTGACTCCCGAGAAACCTCCACTGACACGGCAGTACTTATCAATGGCCTGCACAGCATGAACAAGAGCGGATAAGCAACTCTAAGCAGGCATACAGTGGCTGTGTATGTGTGTCTGTCTGTGTGGGACATCTTAAAATCCCTCACACACACACACACACATTTAACATATTAGTTGAAAAAACAGATGGCTGATGTATTCTGGGCATGTTGATTAAAAAAAATTTGGAGAGAACAACGGCACAACACACATGGTGCGGCGCTGGGATTCCTTTGGTCTTAATAGCCGCATTCTGAAGATGTGCCCATTTTCATTGGAGCATAGCAGCCAATCAAGAGAGGCCACTGCTGAGCTGGGGGGATGGGGTGAGAGGAGCTGGGCTTCTATTAAGTGGGTGGAGGAATAAAGAGCTTGTAATTCTGTTTGACCTAAGGCCTCTATATGGATAAATGTATGTTATATTATTACACCCTGCCTGATATGGCACCCCGCTACTAGAGTGGTTTGGGCAGCTGTCTCTGTGTGTGTGTGTGTGTGTGTATGTATATGTGTGTGTGTGTGTGTGCGCATTTAAGTCTGTGAGTGTGACTGTGTTATAATGCCAGTGGAACGGGAATGTGCTCATCCAAGCCCCTCTCGACGTGTGTTTGATCTGAGTGTGATCCACTGGGGAAACAGAATGGGGAGCCAGCAAAGAAACAATGGCACAGAAACACACACACACACACACACACACACATTTTATCTTTTTGTTCTCTCCATCCATCTTTATCCTTCCTTCGCCCACTTCCTCTCTCTTTACCTCCACTTCCCTATTTATCTCTCTTCTCTACCTCCTTCCAACGCTCTCTCACTGTTCCACATGCCCTCACTACCACCTCTACACATTCAATTCTCTCACTCACTCACTCATTTCTCCTCTCCAATCTTCCTCTATCCACCTCTCCCTCTCTCTCTCTCTTCCTCTTCACCTCTCTCCATCTCTCTAAATCAGCACTGGAATGGTTCCTGACCTCTCCTCTCTCTCGACACAGGGATTGTGCAGTGAATCGGTTGCTGCTTACTCTATCTATCTGTCTGTCTGGAGCCCCGGCCCACATGCTCTGCTCTGCCTGACGCAGCCCTGCGTCTCCTGGGACAGAGAACAGCAGCTGGGGCCTCAACCTCTCCTCCTCCTCCTGCTGCTGCTGCTCTGCCCAAGTCGGAGTAGATCCACAAAGATAACAACAGCACACTGCCATATATATAGTTGTTGTCAATTTATGATGCATACAGAGATGTCTGGGGGAATGGTATGGTTCCTTAATCTGGGGGAAGGGTATGTATATATAAGGGTATGTTCCTTAATCTGGGGGAAGGATATATATATATATATATATATATATATATATATATATATATATATATATATATATATATATATATATATATATATATATATATATATACACACATACATACATACATACAGTGTTGTGCCAGTTCACAGCTTTTCTGAACTAGTTCAAGTTCAGTTCATACATGCTCAAAGTGAACAGTTCACGTTCAAAGTTCACAATTTTAATTCTGAACTAGTTCAAAGTTCAGTTCATTTAACTTTTTTCGTGAGATATTCAAATAAATACTTTTTTTCACACTACGAGCTATAAATCACTATACGTTAGGGCTGCACAATTAATCGAACTTTAATCACGATCTCGATTTTGGCTTCCCACGATCAAATTTGCGTGATCGAGCGATATTTAAAATGTTTAATTCCATCCGTTCAACGTTTTTTTTTTTTTTTTTTTTTGCAAAGCCACTCTAGCGCTCCGTAACCACGGTTTGATCACGTGCCTCCATGAGCCAGTCAGAGTTGGTCCCTGCACCGCGCAGCTTAGTTTAGATGTAGACAGTGACAGAGACCCTCTATGCAGAGACCAGAGTAAAGAGGGGGACATTTCGAAAGGCTATCAATCTTAACAAAGAAAACAAAAACATGTCTAACGTAGCAGAGGGCGAAGCCGAGGGGCTTGTCCCAAGAATCGG
>NC_055958.1:28429910-28447410 GCF_018492685.1 Alosa sapidissima | reverse complement strand
GGTCAGTGAAACAGACAGGGAGTCAAATTTGATGTTGATGTCGTGGTGTATGGTAGGTTTAGCTGGGATGACCAGCAGTTCAGTCTTTGAGAGGTTCAGCTGGAGGTGGTGTGCCTTCATCCATGTAGCTATGTCTGAAAGGCAATCCGAGATCCGTGCTGAAACCAGGGGGTCGTCAGGTGGAAAGGACAGATAGAGCTGTGTGTCGTCTGCATAGCAGTGGTATGAGAAGCCGTGCGAACGGATAATCTGTCCCAAGGAGGTGGTGTAGATAGCAAAGAGGAGGGGGCCCAGCACTGAGCCCTGGGGGACCCCTGTGGTGAGATGGTGAGGTGCGGATAGCTGACCAAGCCATGATACGTTAAACGAGCGTCCTGTGAGGTAGGATTCAAACCAGGAGAGAGCAGAACCGGAGATTCCCATGTCAGCGAGTATAGAGAGAAGGATACGGTGATTAACCGTGTCAAAGGCAGCCGATAAGTCAAGCAGAATGAGTACTGATGACCGAGCGGTCGCCCTGGCTTCTTTTAAGGCTTCTGTTACAGACAGCAGAGCCGTTTCGGTAGAGTGGCCGCTTTTGAACCCAGACTGATTTGGATCCAGAAGGTTGTTCTGTGAAAGGAAGTCAGAGACCTGTTTGGAGACTGCTCGTTCAATGCCTTTGGATAGGAAAGGCAGTAGTGAGACAGGGCGGTAGTTCTCGACTTGAGCAGGGTTGAGAGAAGCTTTCTTAAGTAACGGTGTATATATATATATATATGTGTGTGTATGTAGTGTTTCCCATACATTGACTTATTTGTGGCGGCCCACCACAATATCAACATTGACCACCACACAATGATTTTCCTGGTTGTACTAAATTGTGCTTAATCTGGTTAGAATCATAACCGCGCTGCACTAATTTGTTAAAAACTGTTACATTCGAGTTAATTCTGCAAACCTACCACCACAAATAGAATTCAATTCTGTGGGAAACACTGTGTACAGTATGTATATATATATATATATATATATATATATATATATATATATATATATATATATATATATATATATATATATATGTATGTGTGTGTGTGTGTGTGTGTGTGTGTGTGTGTGTGTGTGTGTGTGTGTGTGTGTGTGTGTGTGTACGTGTGTGTACGTGTGTGTACATCTGTGAAAGTTTGTGCACGTCTGTGTGAAAGTTTGTGCATGTCGTAGTGGTGTGGACATAGAGTGTATGCATATTCTGTGTGCATATGTGTGTGTGTGCAGTTTGTGTGCAGTTTGTGTGAATTAGAGTGTTTGCAGTGTGTGTGTGTGTGTGTGTGTGTGGCTGGTTTGCTTAGGTAATGAGAACAGACTGTTCCTCATTTTAATCCCCTGCACCGCCCCACCCATCTGTATAGAGGTGACTGGCTGACCCCGCTGTCAATCAAGCGGGCAGCGGCTAATGAATAATGTTCTCTTAATCAAACGACAAGCTGGGGACAAGAACATCAATCAGCCACTGTTTCAGGAGCTGCAAGAAGGAGCTGTCAAATCCCAAACTCAAACACAGTCAGACTGATAATCAGTGTGTGTGTGTGTCTACTGTAATGAATGTCTCAGAAATATCACTGTTAGAAGAACAGATAGAACAATAAGGACCTGGGCAGCTAGTGAGTTCCCACTCAGTAGCCCCGGTAGAGGACATGCAAAGACACATCCCTGCAGGGGTGTGTGTGTGTGTGTGTGTGTGTGTGTGTGTGTGTGTGTGTGTGTGTGGGGGGGGGGGTGGGGTGTTCTAATTACATAATGGCATTGTCATTTTATCTCATGATCATCATTGTATATTTCCCCTTGGTCATCCTTACTTCATTTGTTTGTGTGTTGCTCTTTATGTATGATCATCATTATGAATCAAACACAGTGAGACACAGTGCAGTGGTGTTGGTGTTAGTGGGTCCAGTGGCTGCGCTGGTTTGTATGGAGCTACTGAGCGTCTGTGCACTCTGCACTGCTAAACCAATATCCTGCTGCTGGCTGTCTATCGGTCGCCCCATCTTATCTGATTCAAACCAGCCTGGCTACCTTATTACAGAGAAACACATACAGGACCCACAGGAGTGCAAACAGAGAGGGACATGGAGAGAGAGAGAGAGAGAGAGGTGGAGAGGTAGAGAGAGAAAGAAAGAGAGAAAGATGGAAAGAAAGAAAGAGGGAGAGGTAGATTGATGGAAAAAGAGAGGTGGTGAGAAATATGGAGAGAAGGAGAAAGGTGGAGAGAAAGATGGAGAGAGAAGGAGAAAGGGAGAGAGAAAGATGGAGAGAGAGAAGGAGAAAGGGAGAGGTGGAAAGGAAGAGGCAAGGGGGAGGTGTGTGAAAGAGAAAAATGGAAAGATGAGAGATATGGAAGGGACTAGGATTACAGAAAGAGTGAATATGAGAGTACGAGAGAAAGATGAATGGAGAGCGAGAGAGAGGGAATAAGTACCCTGATGAGCTTGAACGAGTAAAAACAGAAAGACAAAGACTGAAAGAGAGAGAGAGAGAGAGAGAGAGAGAGAGAGAGAGAGAGAGAGAGAGAGAGAGTGTGTGAGAGAGAGAGAGAGAAAGCGATGGGGTAGATAGGCAGCTAATGTGGAGATGGTGTGAGAGCAGCCACATGGATCTATAGGACATCAGAGAGAGTGGGGAGGATAATGACCTGTCAATCACACCATAACTCATTAAGGGAGCAGGACTGAAGGTCTCTCATTAACTCCTCATCTCGAGCTCACTTCACACACTGCAGGGCCACACACAAACACACAATAGATGTATGCAGTGCAGTCACATCATATGCACACACACTCCTCTGAGAAGGAGAGTTACAGCACAAAAATGCTTGTGTTTCTGTCATCTGCTGGCTGTAAGGTGAGTATTGTCAGACACAGAAGGAGTGTACAAACTGGATGCGAGATAGCCAAAAGTAATTTACTTCAGTGGTGTGCATGTGTGTGTGTGAGTGTGTGTGTGAGAGAAAGACTAATCTCAATGATCTCATATCTAAATCTGTGTGTGTGTGATGTGCTGCAGGTAACGATGCTGAGTATTGTGTGTGTGCATGTGTGTGTGTGTGTGCATGTGTGTGTGTGTGACTCTGGCTTGATCGGGTTTGGTGTTCAGAGACACAGACAGTAATTAAAACTTCACCACTCACTGTAATTAACAGTTAGCTAAAGCACGCCTGAGTGTTTCTCTACAAGTAATTACAGATGTTTATTAAAAAGGGCTGCATGCCCCCACACACACATGTGCACACACACACACTAATTAAAATGGAGATGGAGATCAACCATTAAGTTTATATCTTCAGTCACAGGCTGAAGGAAGAGCAACAAAGCAACAAGGAGTATGTGTGTGAGTGTGTGTGTGTGTGTGTGTGTGTGTGTGTGATTGTTTGAATGTGCCGTGTCTGTTTGTATGTGCCACACGTGTGTGAATTGTGCGTGTTTGTATGTATGTGGCATGTGTTTGTATGTGGCGTGTGTGTGTGTGTGTGCGTACGAGAGCCTTTGTGTGTGTTGTGTTTGTGTGTGTGTGTATGACAACAGATTGCCAGAAGTTCAACGCAATCTCAACAAACCTCTACACCTCCGTCCATCACCACAAACACTACAGGCTACTTAAAGTCCATCACCACAAACACTACAGGCTACTTAAAGTTCAGACGGTAGTGGGACCTGCAGAAATGGATGGGGGCCAGGACCAGGCTGCTACACCAGTGACTGTAACAACTTTTTGTTTACGCTCAGTCAGAGGAAAACTGCAAGGATCTCAAAAATGTAAAAATGGACATTGAATATGGCGGACCTGGATGACTGTTCTGTTCACTCCAAACACTCCGTTCTGTTCACTCCAAAAAGGGCTTACTGCTCAGACTCTGCCTCCACTGCTGACTGATTTAGGTCTCTTTTCCTCAGAGTGTAAGGGCATGATGCTGCTAGCCCAAGCTAACCCACGGGGGCATTTCCTGGGGGTGGTGGAGGGCCGGTAGGTACTCACGTTGGCCCCAGCGGCCCGTGCGGGGGTTCAGGTAGTTGGGGTAGAGGCCATTGGGTCGGTCCATCTTGGCCAGCAGCTTGCGTATGTGCATCACCTGCATGGAGAAAGCAGACAGGACCTTATACAGCCGCTGTCAACAGACTCTGTAGGACAGTCGGCAGGTTAAAAAAAAAAAAAAAACACAAATACATGCAAATATCACACACAGCTGTAAAGACACCCACACACACACGTGCACACACGCACCCACACACACACACACGCACACACGTTGATAGTCCACTGGTTGAGACTACCACAGCTGTAAACACACCATCTTCCATTCCAAACTTCCATCACTTTTCTAATTGTCTTTGTCTCTCTCACTCACACACACACACACACACCTACCTTTTGGTAGTAAGCTGGGTTTCCAGTCAGGTAGGTGAGATGAACAAACTCCATGTGCAGCGTGCCAAACTCAGCCAGGATACTGCTGCCAGCAGACGCCCATCCCCAGTTACGGCCCACGCCACTGAGACACACGCACACGCACACACACACGCACGCACACAGAGAGAGTGAGAGAGTGAGAGAGAGAGAGAGAGAGAGAGAGAGAGAGAGAGAGAGACACACACACAGAGAGAGAGAAAGAGAGAGAGAGAGAGAGAGAGAGAGAGAGAGAGAAAAAAAAGCAGTTAAATTACTGTATGCTTAAAAGATCATGCCGTGACTGCCTTGATTGAACAGGTTCCACCCTACAGCCCCAACAGCTCAAAATCCCATTCACCCAAACAGTGTCCACGTTTTTAGGGTTAAGGAAGTTACCCGCACTCAAAGCATCAGTATCATCATTACACTACCTTAGAAGATTCTCCCCAGCTCTAAACGCCATGACAACCACAGCATTGCCTGCCTGCATTGCACCCAACGAGAGCTTAAAGTCTCACCTTTTAATCGAGCTATTGTATGTGTTCATAGCTATAACACAGAATATACTGTGGCTGTACAAAAATCATCAACAATGGTCTAGATTGCTGGCACTCTAGGACAAAGCTCCCGAAAACAGCTTGGCATTCAATGAGTTAAGGATACTGCTCCAGCTCACACGGCCGGGCTGTGTGTAGCTGGTCATTAACCTTCTAAGCTACAGTCATAACAGGGCCTCCTCCCTACTGGGGTCTCACAGGGGCCAGTGCAGGGGCCCTGTGTCAGTGGCACTGCTTCATTACATGTTGGAGGGGGGGGGACCATTCATAAGTGGACTGAGTTGGAGTGAATGGATGAATGTAATAACTGCATAATTCCCAATACACACTGCCCCCCCCCCTGCCCACACACACTACAGAGGGAGATAAAAAGGGAGTGTGTAAAAGAAAAAAAAAAAACAGAAAAAAGGGGAGAGAGAGAGCGAGAGCGAGAAACCAGGAGATAGGGAGTGTGTGTGAGAGAGAAAGACAGAGACAGGCGATGAGCCCATTCTCCCTCCCTCCCTCCTTCCTCTCTGGATTAGAGGAACCTTTACCAGAGCACCTCTCCCCTGCTCCCCATTCATTTCCCTACTAACAGCCAATTAACACACAAAAAGAGTGTGTCAGTTTTTTGGCTTCAAACACACACACACAACTCCCTTCACGCTGCCACTTAATGTGTGTTCAACAACGCCCCGGCTCAGTTTAATTGTGCAATTGTCATTTGGCCATTCGCTGGAAATAAAATGATGTGGCCAACTACATTTAGCACAGAAGAGAGCTTAGAGCCTCCAGACAAGACAGATACACACACACACACACACACGTGGGAACGGTTTTAAGAAAGTGAAAGAAAGATAATGGGTAATGGGTTCTTTGTGGGTGAGTGAGTCTTTGCGTGCCTACGGAACGTGTATGACTTTTTTGTATGTGTGTGTGTGTGTGTGTGTGTGTGTGTGTGTGAGAGTAGACAGAAAACACTAATACTGTTTGCAACACAAAATGGGCCAGGGGTTGGTGACCGTGATGTGTGTGTGATATGTGTGCATCTCAGGATGACAAACACAAACACACACACATGCCTGACAACTGATGAGTGGTATGTGGCTGGTATGTGTGTGTTTGTTGGTGCTGGTGTGTATTCTCCTGGTGTGTGGCCGGTCTGAGGGAAGCAGCTGCTCACCTCTTGAGGTTGACCATGGCCCAGGGGATCCCTGTGGGAGTGTTGAAGGCAGGGAGGAGCTTCTCAGCCAGCTGGACCGCCTTCACTTTAAACACCTACAGAGAGAGAGGGAGAGAGAGGAAGAGAGAGAGGGAGAGAGAGGAAGAGGGATGAAGGAGAGAGCGTATTACACCATACCTCACGCAGCCGTTTTTAACAACCTCGCACGTGCATTAATCACATGAAGAACAAGAACAGGCATTATTGAATGTGGAGTTAACACTGCAGACGGGGTAGAAGAGTTCATTGCTGATTATGTTTTGTGTGTGTGTGTGTGTGTGTGTTTGCAAGACTTTCAAGACGTTGATGTGACTTGGTGAAGCTGTGAACACTGACTACAACTGGGTGGGGTGCGGACCGATAAGGGGCTGCAGAGCCACTGAAGGTGACCACTACCACACACTGGAGCTGGCCAATACACCACCAACCACCGCCACACACACACGCGCACACACACACACAGAACAGTGTGTGTTTATAAAGGAACAAGAAAAGAGGGAGAGAGAGAAGATAGATGATAGAACAGAGAAGGAATGAGTGTCTCTGTGTGTGTGTGTGTGTGTGTGTGTATGTGTATAAGAAGAGTGAACAGTGTCATGGGGGCCCACTGTTGTGTGCATTGAGGGCAACCAGAATAACCTCAGAGAGCTACTAGATAAAAGCCAGAACATGGCGAAGAGAACATGAATAGCACACAACAGATCGCCTTGTGCTGAGGAGAGGGACGGAGCTACACAGGAACAGAGGCAACTAATGAGGCAGCCAGGGACAGAACGGTACGGAGGACAGGAGAGCCAGAGAGAGTAAGGGAGCAGAAGATGGAGAGATAGAGAGAGAGAGTGAGAGAGAGAAGATGGAGAGAGTAAGGGAGCAGGAGATGGAGAGATAGAGGGAGAGAGTGAGAGAGAAGATGGAGAGAGAGAAAGAGAGAAGAGGCAGAGAGTGAAAGAGAGAGAGAGAGAGAGAGAGAGAGAGAGAGAGAGAGAGAGAGAGAGAGCAAATTCAAATTTGCTTTATTAGCATGACTGTTAAGATACAGTGTTGTCAAAGCTTAAAGAAGCAGAGGGTGCAAAGCTAAGACAGAATGAGAGAGAGAGATGGAGAGAGTGAGAGAGAAAGACAGAGGCATAGAGAAAGAGAAAGAGAGAGAAAAAGGGAGAGCGAGAAAGAAGGGAGAGAAAGAGAGGGAGACACTGGGATGCCAAATGAGGGAGTTGTGTAGGAGCAGGAGAAGAATGCACTCTGCAGACAGCTACAAGAGGATTGCACATTAAGTCTACACACACACACACACACACACACATACATACACACACACACACACATAGGTTTTCTAAGGCCTACCATTATACTGAATCATCCAAGTGTACATGTGTGTGTGTATGTGTGTGTTTACGTCTGTGCTTCATCCATTACATCCATGAGTACAAATAGGAACTAATCAAAGTCAAAGTCTGCTTTATTGTCAATTTCTTCACATGTCAAGACATACAAAGAGATCGAAATTGCGTTTCCTACTATCCCACGGTGGAGACAAGACATATTTTACCAATTAGGTCCACAGACAAACATAACATTCAAGTAAACAATATAAAAGAGTAAAAATAAGAAGGCACATACAATGAAGAAATAAGAGCAGCAAAATTTGGTTGAAACTGTGCAATTGTGCATACAGTAGACAGTCAATATAATAGTGCAAAAGTCAGGCCAATAAATGGCTGAGGTAGTTTTGTTTGACCTACGTATGCAAGTGGCATAGGGGTGCAAGTTATGTAAGAGCAGCAGAAGTGTGTCCAGAAGTGTTCAGGACAACAGGACAACAACAACAAGTTGCAAAGTGTGCAAGTGTACAAGTGGAGTAGTGCAAGTGGAGTAGTGCAAGGCAGCCATTGTGGGTCTAAAAGTCCAGGATGTTATGTAGCTGAGGGTAAAGGGGGGAGAGGGGGGAGAAAGTTCAGCATCCTAACAGCCTGGTGTATGAAGCTGTTGGTGAGTCTGGTGGTGCGGGAGCGCAGGCTTCTGTACCTCTTCCCAGAGGGCAGTAGATCAAACAAATTGTGAGCGGGGTGACTTGCATCACTCACAATTGTGGTCGCCTTGCGGGTGAGGTGGGAGGTGTAAATGTCCTTCAGGGAGGGGAGTGAAGCACCAATAATCCTTCCAGCTGTGTTCACTATGTGCTGCAGGGCTTTCCTGTTGTATTCAGTGCAGCTTCCGCCCCACACAGCAATACAGCTGGAGAGGATGCTCTCAATGGTGCCTCGGTAGAATGTGGTCATGATGGCTGGTGGAGCACTTGCTCACCTGAGTTTCCGCAGGAAGTACAGGCGGCGCTGAGCTTTCTTCGCCAGTGATGCAGTGTTGGTGGTCCAGGAGAGGTCTTCACTGATGTGCACCCCCAGGAATTTGGTGCTGCTCACTCTCTCCACCACAGCACCGTCGATGGTCAGTGGCAGGTGTTGGGTGTGACCTCTCCGGAAGTCAACAACAATCTCCTTGGTCTTGCTGACGTTAAGCAGGAGGTTGTTGTCCCTGCACCACGTGGTCAGAAGGTCGACCTCCAACCTGTATTGAGTCTCGTCGCCCTTGGTGATGAGACCCACCAGAGTTGTGTCGTCAGCAAATTTCATTATGTGGTTGTTGCTGTAGGGTGAAGAGCAGCGGACTGAGCACGCAGCCTTGGGGGGCCCCCGTGCTCAGTGTGATGCTGCTTGAGATATTGTTGCCAACACGTACTACTTGAGGCCTCTGACAGAGGAAGTCCAGTAGCCAGTTGCAGAGGTAGGTACTGAGTCCCAGTTTGTCAAGTTTGCAGATGAGTTGTTGTGGTATTATGGTGTCGAATGCCGAACTGAAGTCTATAAACAGCAATCTCACATATGAGTCTCTTTTTTCCAGGTGGGTGAGGGCTGGGTGGAGGGCAGAGCAGATTGTATCCTCTGTGGACCGTTTGGCTCGGTATGCAAACTGGAAGGGGTCCAGGGTGGGGGGGGAATGGATTTGATGTGTGACATGACAAGCCGCTCAAAGCACTTCATGATGATGGGTGTCAGTGCCACGGGGCGGTAGTCATTGAAGCAGTTTTCTTCGCCACAGGTATGATGGTGGCAGCTTTGAAACATGATGGGACGATGGCTTGCTTCAGGGAAGTGTTAAAGATGTCTGTGAAGACATCCTTAAGCTCCTCAGCGCAGTCCTTCAGCGCACGACCTGGGATGTTGTCTGGGCCTGCTGCCTTACGGGTGTTGATAGCAGCAAGTGTCCTCTTCACGCTGTCGGCAGAGAGGCACAGGGGCTGCTCGTGTGGAGGGGGAGGGGTCTTCTGTGGGCAAGTGCTGTTTTGTGCTTCAAAGCGAGCAAAGAAGCGGTTCAGATTGTTGAGCAGAGGGATGTTGCTCTCACAGCTCTGTGGCGCGGGCTTGTAGTCCGTGATGGCCTGAATGCCCTGCCATAGGCTTTGTGCGTTCCTGCTGTCTTTGAAGTGGGTGGTTATCTTGCGAGTGTATTCCTTTTTTGCTTCCTTGATGCCACAGGACAGGTTGGCTCTCGCTGTTCTCATGCCAGCTTCATCCCCAGCTCTGTAGGCTTTGTCTCTGGCCCTCAGCAGCCTGAGAACATCAGCCATGGCTTCCAGTTAGCCCGAATGATGATGTCTTTTGTGTGGGTCACATCATCAATGCACTTTGTGATGTAAGAGGTTACAGTGTTTGTATACTCCTCTATGTCTGTCTGATTGTTGTAAGTGGCTGCCTGCTTAAACATTTCCCAGTCTGTTGTGTCAAAGCAGTCTTGAAGAGCATCAGAGGCTCCCTCAGGCCACACTTTTACCTGCTTGCGAACCGGTTTGTTTGCTTTCACTCTTTGTCTGTATGCGGGCATTAGCATTAGAGATGCACCGATTGCAATCTTCTGGGCCGATACCGATTTCCGATTTTTCATAGAGTTTGACCTGCCAATACCGATTTTAGCCGATTCCGATTTCATTTCTTCTAACCATTTTACAGCACACACACAAATAGTTATTTTCTATCTTTTCTTTGATAGAACATGTTAATATAGACATGTAATCAACTTATCAATGATGAAATGGCTGTTTAAAAAAAATGGAACCGGTGAGCAGACAGATTCTTTTTCAAGTCTAACTTCAGATGCAGTATCAAATTATGGATTAGCCTAAATTAAGTTATGGAACACCCATTTTATGCTTCTCACATCCAATATCCAACTAAAGATTTAAGAACAATTTTCATGATACATTTGAACATACTACCATGTAACATATTTTCATATGCATTTATGAATTTATGGGAGGGCGAGGGAAAAGTGGTAGCAGCCTAGGCTATCACGCAAACACAGGGGAGAAGTGCTAATAGCGATTAGGTGCTCCACCATATGAAAACAGTGCACGTCTGTTTTGCGGTGAAAAAATTAAATCCAAATTCCGGTTAAATGCATCAATTAGGCTATAGAAACGTTCAGAGACGACTGATTCAGTATTCAGAGCATCAGTTTTCTTCATTGTAGGCTACTATGTCAAAAGCAACTTTAACGTTTGTTTGCCTTTCTAATAGGCTATCGTTTGTTCACTTTCAGACATCCACTTCTCAATCTGCTAGACTAGGGTATTTTAAGGCATAGCCCTAGTGTACGTGCAGTAAATAGTTAGAGTATTTTTTTTTCAGTGGAGTAGAACTACTAGGGATGGCTAAACTTTGATTATTTTTAATGTCGCAGTCGTTTATCTCTGTTCAGCAGTCTTGTGGTTCAGCTGTGGGCACGCAATTAGCGGCAGTGACGGGCGGTGATGAGCGATGTTTACGTAGCCTAATGAAGTGACAGCTTAGTAAATTCCACGCAGTAGGCCAATGGTAAAGCACAGCGTTTGCTGCATAGAAAAACTCAGTAGCCTATTAGCGCTTTCTTTGTAGCCCTACATCCAGCCCTGAGTGTTGGCCTGGTTGCTAGCTTCTTCAAACTTTGCAAACTCAGCTGGGTGTTGTTACAATTGCGGCGCACAAGTGTATTTGACCGGCATAAAATCGGCATGTCTCAGACTGACCGGCTGGTCGCCGGTCATGGCCGATCACGTGAAAATCGGCCGATTCCGGTCACCAGCCGATCTATCGGTGCATCTCTAATTAGCATACAGACAAAGAGTGAAAGCAAACAAACCGGTTCGCAAGCAGGTAAAAGTGTGGCCTTAGGGAGCCTCTAATGCTCTTCAAGACTGCTTTGACACAACAGATGCCTGTGCTTTTAATTCAGCCAGACTCGGCTGACTCAATCTAAAGTCTAATCAAGCTAGCGAGTGTGTTTAAGCTCTGGTAAGCCCTGTGCGAGAACACAAATTGTGTGTGTCTGTGTGTACATGTGTGTGTGTATTTTCAGAGAATGAGCGAGAGCTTGTGTGTGTGTGTGTGTGTGTGTGTGTGTGTGTGTGTGTGTGTGTGTGTGTGTGTGTGTATGTATGTGTTGTGTGTGTGTCCATCTGCAGATCCTTGCCTGGCCTTCCCCGCGAGTGCATGCATGCCTGTGGTCTGTATAGCGCAGTAGCATCCCACACTGGCTGTTAGCAGCCTTGGCGGCTGCACAAAGAGCTCTTAACAGATTGCTCCGGCAGGCCGGAGGAGTCCCAAAGCAGAGACCTGCCGTCAGACAGCGCCTTCCAGCCCGCCAGCCAGCGAGCCCGCGCCCCTAAGTACAGCGCCTTCCAGCCCGCCAGCCAGCGAGCCCGCGCCCCTAAGTACAGCGCCTTCCAGCCCGCCAGCCAGCGAGCCCGCGCCCCTAAGTCCAGCGCTGGAGGGTGGCTAATGCGGTTTAGACTGCGTCTGGGACGCAGCCCGAGACACGCTGCAGAACAACAGCGGTAGAGCTGAGGCCCCAACACGTCGGGACGCGAGTCACGCTGGTGTACGCGCTCGCAAGCGCCATCACAGCTGGCTGCAACAGGGATCCTCTAGGCTTTATGTGCACGGAGGGAGAGATGGAGAGAGAGAGATGGAGGGAGATGGAGAGAGAGAGAGAGGGAGAGATGGAGAGAGAGAGGGAGGGAGAGAGGGAGAGATGGAGAGAGAGAGATGGAGGGAGATGGAGAGAGAGAGAGAGGGAGAGATGGAGAGAGAGAGCGAGAGGGAGGGAGAGGGAGAGATGGAGAGAGAGAGGGGGAGGGAGGGAGAGAGAGAGAGGGAGTGAGCGGGAGGGGGGGGGGGTGCTGGTACATTAAGTTTCAACTGTGCACAGTGCTCCCAATGGGAGAAGTGCTATATGGACAGGATATCTTTTCCGGAAAGAGACAGAGCGGGAGAGGGAGAGAGAATATGTGTGTGTGGGAGAGATAAGGTGCTTGTTCACCTGTGGAGTTTCAATATGTGCAAATGTGTGTGTACCCGAGTAACTACATTTGCCTGTGTGAGTGCAGTTGCGGCAGGTGTGTAACAGAATAAGGGCTCTGAAGCCGACAGATGCTGGAAGGAAACACACACACACACAAATAATAAATCACCTACAAGAAAAGATACCTTTATGTGCCATCAGCTCAGGGTCTCGCCAAAACAGTTGTTTGTAAAGATTATATTAAAAATCTGAGCACAAATGAAACACCTTGCTGGAAGACTAGATGGAGAGAGAGAGAGAGAGAGAGAGAGAGAGAGAGAGAGAGAGAGAGAGAGAGAGAGAGAGAGAGAGAGAGAGAACAAGAGGTGAAGGAAAGAAGAGTGATGGGGGAAAAGGATGGAGAGATGGGACACAAACAACGGTGGGTTGGGAGACATGTTTTAAAAGGCAGCCAGCTAAAAGAGGAAGGCAGGCACAATGCGAGTGAGAGAGAGAGAGAGAGAGAGATGGAGAGAGAGAGAGAGATGGAGAGAGAGAGAGAGAGAGAGAGAGAGAGAGATGGAGAACAAAGACACTGGTAAACAAATCAGACAGACAGAGAGCAAGCACAGCGCCCGTAAAAGGAGGAGAGCAGGAGAGGGGGAATGAAGATGGAGGACGTGAGCGAGAGGGACTCCACATCTTTCCCTCCTCTTCACATGGCCATCGCTTTGGCAACACTGGCAAACAGTCATGCCAATAACGCTTGTTTGGATTGGAGGGGAAGAGAGGAGGAAAGATGGAGGGATAGAGAGAAGGTGAGGGAGAGGAACAAAGGAAGAGAGAAAGAGAAAGGGAGATGGAGAGAGGAGAGGAAGAGAGAGACAGTGGGAGAAGGAGAAAGGGAGAAAGAGAGAGAGAGAGAGAGAGAGAGAGAGAGAGAGAGAGAGAGAGAGAGGACTGTTGCGCTGTTAGACGCAGTCAGAGTAATTCCCTGATGACAGATGTGTCCCCAGCACTCTAATCTGTCCCTCTACTGCACCACAGAGCCACCACTTATCCTGTTATTATACATATGAGCAGATGAAAAGCTTCACTTACACACACACAAACAGAGAGAGAGAGAGAGAGAGAGAGAGAGAGAGAGAGAGAGAGAGAGGGAAGGAGTGAGAGTGTGTACTGTAAGAAAGGAAGATGATCCTGTTAGTTCACATGCGAGTTGACAGTCTAACTTCACTGTCATCAACACGGCATAAACATCAGACTCCACAGCACAGAGAAGGAGTGAGAGAGAGAGAGAGAGGGAGAGACAGGGAGAGAGAGAGAGAGACAGAGAGTGAGAGAGACAGAGACAGAAAGAGAGAGATGGGTGAGAGATGGGTGAGAGATGATCCTATTGGTCTCAGGGGTCGACTGTTAAACGTGAATTAAAGCGCTCCTGCACCCTGGGCCACATGCCTGCCAGTCAACCTTCGTGCGCGTGTGTTTGTGTGTGTGTGTGTGTGTGCGTAAGAGAGATAGATTCGCTTCATCTCATTATACTAATATGACTGAGGCGGGGGGGTGAGGGGCTAGTTTCATAGAAGCACCATCAAACCAAGCATCCGTGTCCTCAACCATGAGGCGACTTCCGCCCTGTCCCTGGAGGACTGCAGATCAGCAGGTGGCCCTCGTTTGTGGTTTGGGCTCAGTGTACGGTTGACCAACATGGCCACCAGTGTCAACAGCAGTTGGGTTTGCATGTGTATCTCTGCGTGTGCATCTCCGGGTGGTTGAGTGCAGAGGTGTGACCAAGTCACTGTTTGGCAAGTCACAAGTAAGTCTCAAGTCTAAGCAGTCAAGTCCAAGTCAAGTCCCAAGTAAATACAGAGAAGGGCAAGTCGAGTCCAAGTCCATGTCACCTCAAAGCCAAGTCGAGTCTAAGTCCAAGTCCCAATCTTTTTCAAGTCCTGAACAAGTCATCAGGTGCTCTTCACTTAATAATGCCATTATTAGACTATCGATCATAATTTTAACACATCAATCTAATCTACAGTAATTTTTTTTATAAATACAGATTAAAATATGTTCAATGGTTTTGTCTTGAAATCTTTTACGATATATGCATGCGCATACCTGTGTAATATACGCATGAGCATACCTGAGTAATCCGAAACGGATAGCTACAAGACACTCATAGCAGCAAATATATATTGTTTTTCCAAATTGCGGTGTCCACTGTAAGGATGAGTAATAATTTGACTGATTGCATTTCACTGTGCTAGGCCACAGATTTGCCTGCAATCAATTTATTAGGCTGTCTGCCAGTGGCGACTCATAAGGGAAGCCAAGGTCATGGTTAATGATTACAATAAATGGTGACGAGAAGAATCGTCACATAGGCTACATTAGTAAATTGCTGCGGTTAAATATTTTACGTTTTTATTAGGGCTGTCAAACGATTAAAAAAAGAACTAATTAATCTCATATTTTGAAATGAATTAATCTATATTAATTGCGATTAAAAAGTACATTTTCTCACTAAAGACTAAAGCTTCTTATATGGCATATTAAATAGAGCATAAATCACAATATTACTGAGTAACCACAAAGGTAAAAGTAAAACACTTCTATTTATTTAAAGGATAATAATGACAAAGTAATTTTGTTTTAAAGTATTCATTTCTTACATACTATACATGTGATGCTGTTTAACTCATTTGTAAAAGGTGCACTGTCACTTTAAGCCCATTGTGTGCCACTGTCCACACGTTCTCCTAATGATGTTTTTTTACCAGCTCCATTCAAATATAGCTATGGCTAGTCCACAAACTCAAAACATTGTTTGTGCCACATGTATAGCACAATATTAACAACGATACGCATGATATTAAGTTGGCACAAACAGCTTTCATTCCTTTGGGAAATAAAAGCATGTAATGACATGATGCTTGCTAGACATTTTCTGTTTGCAATTAAAAGTGAATTATGAGCCTGGTATAGCCAGTAGCCACCTAGCTACGTGGAATATGTTTCAATCGGCATAATATCATGTGCTTCATGTAAACGAATTGAAGACTTCAAGACTCACCAGTTCCATTACACAAAAGCAAAGACAACTCTCATATTCTTGTCCATTTGCAGCCTGTCAAAGTGCCCTGGCTCTCACAGTTTATAACAGTAGTGAGTACCAGATAAATCCACAATTTCCTCTAATCTAGTCTTTGTTTCCTTCATGATTTCCCTTCATAGGCCCACGTTTCTATCCCTTTTGTGCGCGCTGAGATGCGTTCTCAATTAAATGGAGTAGGCCGCTAGCATACTTCAAGTTGGATCATCGTTATGTAACATGCTGTTGATACATTTTGACATTGTAAACGTTCTCTAACAAAAATGCAAATCAGTTTGCAGTAAAGCTAATATTTATTTATTATTGGTCCTTCCTCTGTCTCTTGGTGCCCTACACACAGTGCGTGATGCGTGGTGGTAACAGCAGCACTGATCACTGTGCTCTGCCTGTTTGTGTCCACTATGTGTATTTTGTTTTTTTTCGTTGCGAGGTGAAAGCATCTCTGGGGTGACTGGTCCACGATCAGGAAATTCATTTTTTGACTCGAGACCTGTCAAGTCATTACAAGTTAAAGAGGCAAAGTCCGAGTCAAGTCTCGAGTGAATAGATTCAAGTCCAAGTCGAGTCGCAAGTCATGCCGAATTTTATCAAGTCGAGTCTGAAGTCATTAAAATCATGACTCGAGGTCTGACTCGAGTCCAAGTCATGTGACTCGAGTCCACATGTCTGGTTGAGTGTGGCATTCATCATGTTTGCCTCCCAGGCTGCCACAACAAACAAGAGGGCGTGGCTCTGTCTGGACTCCTGCCCATCACTGCTCCTGTTCACCTGTCTGTCAGCGTCTCCGTGTGTCTCTCCTTCATTGCCTGTCTGTCCGTCTTTCACTGACTGTCTGTCTGTCTGTCTGTCTGCCCGTCTTTCTCTGTCTGTCTGTCTGTCTGGAGTCGGCCTGTCTTTGTATCTAGATAGGCCTACTGTCAAATCCATGCTTAAAAGCTGGTGTCTGTTTCTCTCTGTCTCTTCCTGTCTGTCGGGCATGGTGCGGGGGTTGGCTCAGGTGTCGGCCTGTTGGCAGTTAGCGGTGGTGCTGCGGCTGGTTTGATGGCTCTGTGTTTGACATGGGCAGACAGAGTGAAGCACGCCTCAGTCTGACAGCCAAAAGATGGATCTCCCTCTCTCGCTCTCTGCTACAACCAAAGGAAAGAGTGTAGCGCACACACAGACACAGACTCTCTCTCTCTCTCTGACACACACACACACAAGCAGACATACTTTCGTTTCTTACACACACACCCACACAGAAAAACACACTCACTCTCTCTCTCTCTTACTTACACATGCAAACACACACCCCACTCTGCTCCCAACCCCCCCCCCCCCCCCCCCCCCCCAGTATGCGTATGCAGATGAAGAGAGCAAATGAAATGAAGCAGGAAAAGATATCAGTGTCTCGCGTCCTATCAGTCTTGTCATCACTCGCCCACCAACAATCCAATCCTCTTCTCCTTCCCTCCTCCCCTCCCTGTCCCTCGCTCAATCTTTCACTCTCTTCCTCTCTTTCAATTCATTTGTCCTTCACCAGACTTCCCTCCATCTCTCTTTGGCTCCTGTTCTCTCTCCCTCCCTCTCTCTATTTCTCTCTCCTCTCTCTCTCTGCTGATTGTGCAGCTTGTTGAACTCGTGTCATTATCTGATGTCCCGGCTCCAATACTGCCCTCCCCTCCTTTATGAATAAACACACACACACACACACACACACACCACACACACACACACACACACACCTTTATCTGTACCAGTAGAGCCTCTCCTGATCGACATCTCCCCCTTCCCCTCCCTCCCTTCACCTCACCCCCCACCCCCCCCTTCCTGCTACCTTTCCAGAAACTTCTTCCCATCTTCCACATGCTCTCTCTTCATCTGGAACAGTGTCTCTGAGTCCCTCTGTTTTCTCTT
>NC_055958.1:28405579-28429710 GCF_018492685.1 Alosa sapidissima | reverse complement strand
GTCCCAAGTAAATACAGAGAAGGGCAAGTCGAGTCCAAGTCCAAGTCACCTCAAAGCCAAGTCGAGTCTAAGTCCAAGTCCCAATCTTTTTCAAGTCCTGAACAAGTCATCAGGTGCTCTTCACTTAATAATGCCATTATTAGACTATCGATCATAATTTTAACACATCAATCTAATCTACAGTAATTTTTTTTATAAATACAGATTAAAATATGTTCAATGGTTTTGTCTTGAAATCTTTTACGATATATGCATGCGCATACCTGTGTAATATACGCATGAGCATACCTGAGTAATCTGTACGAAACGGATAGCTACAAGACACTCATAGCAGCAAATATATATTGTTTTTCCAAATTGCGGTTGTCCACTGTAAGGATGAGTAATAATTTGACTGATGGCATTTCACTGTGCTAGGCCACAGATTTGCCTGCAATCAATTTATTAGGCTGTCTGCCAGTGGCGACTCATAAGGGAAGCCAAGGTCATGGTTGATGATTACAATAAATGGTGACGAGACGAATCGTCACATAGGCTACATTAGTAAATTGCTGCGGTTAAATATTTTACGTTTTTATTAGGGCTGTCAAACGATTAAAAAAAGAACTAATTAATCTCATATTTTGAAATGAATTAATCTATATTAATTGCGATTAAAAAGTACATTTTCTCACTAAAGACTAAAGCTTCTTATATGGCATATTAAATAGAGCATAAATCACAATATTACTGAGTAACCACAAAGGTAAAAGTAAAACACTATTTATTTAAAGGATAATAATGACAAAGTAATTTTGTTTTAAAGTATTCATTTCTTACATACTATACATGTGATGCTGTTTAACTCATTTGTAAAAGGTGCAGTGTCACTTTAAGCCCATTGTGTGCCACTGTCCACACGTTCTCCTAATGATGTTTTTTTACCAGCTCCATTCAAATATAGCTATGGCTAGTCCACAAACTCAAACATTGTTTGTGCCACATGTATAGCACAATATTAACAACGATACGCATGATATTAAGTTGGCACAAACAGCTTTCATTCCTTTGGAAATAAAAGCATGTAATGACATGATGCTTGCTAGACATTTTCTGTTTGCAATTAAAAGTGAATTATGAGCCTGGTATAGCCAGTAGCCACCTAGCTACGTGGAATATGTTTCAATCGGCATAATATCATGTGCTTCATGTAAACGAATTGAAGACTTCAAGACTCACCAGTTCCATTACACAAAAGCAAAGACAACTCTTCATATTCTTGTCCATTTGCAGCCTGTCAAAGTGCCCTGGCTCTCACAGTTTATAACAGTAGTGAGTACCAGATAAATCCACAATTTCCTCTAATCTAGTCTTTGTTTCCTTCATGATTTCCCTTCATAGGCCCACGTTTCTATCCCTTTTGTGCGCGCTGAGATGCGTTCTCAATTAAATGGAGTAGGCCGCTAGCATACGTTCAAGTTGGATCATCGTTATGTAACATGCTGTTGATACATTTTGACATTGTAAACGTTCTCTAACAAAAATGCAAATCAGTTTGCAGTAAAGCTAATATTTATTTATTATTGGTCCTTCCTCTGTCTCTTGGTGCCCTACACACAGTGCGTGATGCGTGGTGGTAACAGCAGCACTGATCACTGTGCTCTGCCTGTTTGTGTCCACTATGTGTATTTTGTTTTTTTCGTTGCGAGGTGAAAGCATCTCTGGGGTGACTGGTCCACGATCAGGAAATTCATTTTTTGACTCGAGACCTGTCAAGTCATTACAAGTTAAAGAGGCAAAGTCCGAGTCAAGTCTCGAGTGAATAGTATTCAAGTCCAAGTCGAGTCGCAAGTCATGCCGAATTTTATCAAGTCGAGTCTGAAGTCATTAAAATCATGACTCGAGTCTGACTCGAGTCCAAGTCATGTGACTCGAGTCCACATGTCTGGTTGAGTGTGCATTCATCATGTTTGCCTCCCAGGCTGCCACAACAAACAAGAGGGCGTGGCTCTGTCTGGACTCCTGCCCATCACTGCTCCTGTTCACCTGTCTGTCAGCATCTCCGTGTGTCTCTCCTTCATTGCCTGTCTGTCCGTCTTTCACTGACTGTCTGTCTGTCTGTCTGTCTGCCCGTCTTTCTCTGTCTGTCTGTCTGTCTGGAGTCGGCCTGTCTTTGTATCTAGATAGGCCTACTGTCAAATCCATGCTTAAAAGCTGGTGTCTGTTTCTCTCTGTCTCTTCCTGTCTGTCGGGCATGGTGCGGGGGTTGGCTCAGGTGTGTCGGCCTGTTGGCAGTTAGCGGTGGTGCTGCGGCTGGTTTGATGGCTCTGTGTTTGACATGGGCAGACAGAGTGAAGCACGCCTCAGTCTGACAGCCAAAAGATGGATCTCCCTCTCTCGCTCTCTGCTACAACCAAAGGAAAGAGTGTAGCGCACACACAGACACAGACTCTCTCTCTCTCTCTGACACACACACACACACAAGCAGACATACTTTCGTTTCTTACACACACACACAGAAAAACACACTCACTCTCTCTCTCTCTTACTTACACATGCAAACACACACCCACTCTGCTCCCAACCCCCCCCCCCCCCCCTCTCTCTCTCTAAAGTATGCGTATGCAGATGAAGAGAGCAAATGAAATGAAGCAGGAAAAGATATCAGTGTCTCGCGTCCTATCAGTCTTGTCATCACTCGCCCACCAACAATCCAATCCTCTTCTCCTTCCCTCCTCCCCTCCCTGTCCCTCGCTCAATCTTTCACTCTCTTCCTCTCTTTCAATTCATTTGTCCTTCACCAGACTTCCCTCCATCTCTCTTTGGCTCCTGTTCTCTCTCCCTCCCTCTCTCTATTTCTCTCTCTCTCTCTCTCTCTGCTGATTGTGCAGCCTTGTTGAACTCGTGTCATTATCTGATGTCCCCGGCTCCAATACTGCCCTCCCCTCCTTATCAACCCCTTGAGGACACGTCCCCACGGCGACAGTTGGAGATAATGAATTTGTGGTCGACGCTGATGAGGTGTTTATCAGAGGTGACCGTCTGTGTGTGTGTGTGTGTGTGTGTGTGTGTGTGTGTGTGTGTGTGTGTGTGTGTGTGTGTGTGTGTGTGTGTGTGCTACTCTTTGTCTCTGAAAAAACACTGAAGGAGGAGGGGAAAGGATAAGGGGAGAGAAGAGAGACGGAGAGGAAGAAAGAGGGGGAAACAGAGAGAGGGAGAGAGAGGGAGAAAGAGGGGGAACAGAGAGAGAGGGAGAAAGAGGGAGAAAGAGGGGGAACAGAGAGAGAGGGAGAAAGAGGGGGGGCAGATATCGCAGATATGATGAGGGAAAACAAAAGTTGAGGAGAGGAAGAGGAAAAGGAAGGAGAGGATGAAGGAGAAAGAAGAGAACTAGATGGCGGAGTAAACATCATCCATCATGGATGGGGTGAGGAGGGGGCATATGAGTGTGTGTGTGAGTGTGTGTGTATGGGATACAGATAACCTGAGGGCCTACAAATAACATTGCACAGACAAGGACACAGGGCCATACATACATCCATTCACAGTAACAGTACTTTCTCACTCTTTCTTTCTCTCTCTCTCTCACACACGCACGCACGCACGCACGCACGCAGTGGAGGTGTGTGTCCTCCTGCGGGACTAAGGACTGATGGCATCTCATCCATCAGGCGTAGAGTTACAGACTGTACTGAGCAGCTTTGTCAGGGACTTGAGTGGCAGGACAGAAGGGGCATGAAATTATTCGGTGTGTGTGTGTGTGTGACAGTGAAAAAGAGCTAGAGCGGTCAAATGTGCAACACAGAATAAGACAAAAGTGAGCAAATACATGGGTTTGGTGTGTGAGTGGCAACGGATACCCTGTCTCTGCTGAATAACTATAACTGAAGCTAAGCAGATGTGTGCTTGGTTAGAACTTGGATGGGAGATCTCCTTGGAAAACAAAGTTGCGTGGTGCGTGGGTGGCTAGTAGGTGGCACTCTTCCCTCTGGCCAAAAAATGCCCCCAATGCCCCAGTGCAGTAATAATAATAATAATAATAATAATAATAATAATACATTTTATTTAAAGCGCCTTTCAAGTCACCCAAGGACACTGTACAATAAGAGAAAAGGATACAGACATAAGAGTAGCATAGAGTAGCAGTATAAAAGACAACATAGACATAAAAGCAACATATACAGGGACAGTACAAATAGACAGTACACTTAGTAAAACACACTATACATTCAGCAGAAGACAGACATTGCCAACAAAAGTAGAATAAAATAAAATAAAACAGTAAGAGGAGCAAGTGGGATGGAGGAGGCATGGTTATGAGTAGGAAGGAAAAGCAAGAGTGAAAAGGTGAGTTTTTAACATGGATTTAAAGCTGGAAAGGGAAGTGCTTTGACGTAGTGCAAGTGGGAGGGAGTTCCTTGGTAAGGGGTCAGGAGGCTTGAAAGATAAGATGGTGCAAGATTATGTTGTGCTTTGAAGACAAGAAGGATGATTTTGAATTGAATACGATATTGTACAGGGAGCCAGTGTAGTTGATGGAGGGTGGGAGTGATATGTTGCCAGGGCCTGGTACGGGTGAGAACTCTTGCAGAGGAATTTTGTATTGTAGCCTCTCTAATCTCTTTGCTGAGACAACAAAGAGCATGGCACTACAGTAGTCAAGTCTAGAGGTTATGAAAGCATGAATGAGTGTCTCAGCAGTGGTGGGGTTAAGGGACGGGCAGAGTTTAGAAATGTTTTTGAGGTGGAAGAAGGCTGTTTTAGTGATGTATTTGATGTGAGAGTCAAAGGAAAGGGTAGAGTCAATTATGACAACAAGGTTTTAGACTTCAGAGGTAGTGGTGGTGAAGTAACCAGGGATGGATAACTGTGATTGTTCCAGCTTTTTCAGTACAGATGGTGTGGCAATGAGTATGGCTTCTGTCTTGTCATGGTTTAATTTGAGAAAGTTTTGTGTCATCCAGTTGCTTATGGCATTGAGACAGGTGACCAGATTGGAGGGAGGGTGTGTGTGTGTGTGTGGGAGGGCTTAGTGTGAATATAGATTTGGACCTGAAATGACCTATGGAGACAAACTGTTCCCTAGCTGTGAGATATGACCTAAACCAGGAGAGTGGAGTGCCAGTAATACCCAAGTGTTTCCAACCTGGTGAGCAGTGTGTTGTGACAGACCGTGTCGAAGGCAGCTGTAAGGTCCAGCAGTAATAAAATGCTGACATGGCCTGTTTCAGCCGCAAGGAGTAGGTCATTTGTGACCTTGACCAGGGACGTCTCAGTGCTGTGCTGAGCCCTAAAACCAGACTGAAACTCTTTCCCATAGGGCATGAGCAGTCAGGTGTTCTTGGAGTTGTGTGGCTACAGTGCGCTCAAGGAGTTTGGAAATAAATGGCAGGTTGGAGATGGGACGGTAGTTTTTGAGATCAGTAGCTGCTCCAGTGATGGGGACACGGTGCTGTAGGAGATACTATTCTTCAAATGAGACATTAAACTGAGGTTCTGAGTCACTGTGGTCATGAAAGATCCAATGGCACTTATCGCAAAGAGTGGGGGGTCCCCCAGTGTCCTGGCTAAATCCCCTTAATCATCTCCCAGTGTAATTGGCTTCTTCATTCATTCCCTTACTGTTCACCTTAAGATGGTGTGTGGAAAGCGTTCTGGTGCAAAATGGCTGACATGCATCACTCAGCTGGGTGCTACACATTGGTGGTGGTTAGTGAGGTACCTCCTGTAAAGCCCATTGGGGGCCTTAATGTGCTGTATCAATGCAAGTTGTTGTTGTGTTGAGTAGTGTTGCACGGTGCACCGATACTACAAAAGTATCGCAATACCCTGAAATTAAAAATGTCACAATGGCTAATTTTATTAGTATCGATACTTTTGAGAATGACCGTGTTCTTTTGAAGTAACATGAGTGTGCACAAGGCATGCTTCTAGCGCCTCCTCCCCTAACCTATGGCTGTGAGTCATTTCTCCTCACACACACGTAGCCTAAACGCAGCTGTCGTGCTATAAACAGCGAGACATAGCTGCTAGTACAAGTGATGCTATGGTAACACATAATAATAGGCTATATTATTTTTTTTTTGTTAAGTCTATTAGCTGGTTTGATGTTCATTGAGTTCAATGCAAATCGAACCAGCTAATAGGCTAACTGAAAAATACACCATGCAAATCTCTAGGTATGGTGAAGGGTATGTGGTGATCTGGGGCTATTTTCATTCCAAAGGCCAAGGGGACTTTATCAGGATGCATAGTATCCTGGATCCATGAAATAAGTGGCCTCTAAAAGTAAAAAATCTGCCTGCCTCTATGGGAATTTAACATAGGAGTCAAAAACTTATTACCCCTGTATTTTAAGGAAGAACATTTATTTACGATACATTCTTCATTCACTAAAATTGGTGTTCTTTTTACTAATTTTTTAAAATTTAGGCATTAAGATCCATTTCTAACAGATTCTTTTATATTCCTCTTTTTAGTCAACTTCAGCATGGGTTCAAATACTTATTATCCCCACTGTATGTGCAACTTTTATCCACTAGACTAAAACCGTGACAGGCACTCAATTACACCTACACATCACCAATGTGCACTCAATTAGACCTACACACCACATTAAAGATATGCCTAAGTGTAATAGTTTAAAAATAGTTATAGTTTTAGAATAGTTTTTAAATTGCTAAATATATTTACTAGTAATTATGCAGAATATATGAAATATGACATAAGCCATCATTTTCCATGTGTGTTTGTGTGGAGAGAGTCAAGCAGAATCTGGGATGGCCATTGGTGTGAATGATCACACTACAGTATATTCAATATTACTGATGATTAGATCAAGGTGGTGGGGCCCCCAAATCAAATACATTTTTTAAAAAGCAATTCTTGGTATCGGTATCGAAACATTAATTTTGGTATCGTCACTAGTGTAGCACACACACACACACACACACACACACACAGATGTGTTCTTACCTCCTGTCCAGACAGATAGTATGCAGCCAACAGTCCTCCGATGAAGCGGATGTTGACCTCAAACACGGACACTTCTGCATTCTGGAAGAAAGGAGGCAACATAAATATTTATACTAGAAGAGCAAAACACACAGCACACAAACGCATCTAAGATTACAACACCCACCCAACACACCAATCCCTGGAGACCAATAGAAATGTGTGTGTGTGTGTGTGTGTGTGTGTGTGTGATCTCCAAGCGCTCTCCTTTTAAAGCCTCTCATTTCACCTCAAGACTGACATTGATTATTAAGTGCAGTGAGGGTGCACATAAAAGGTAAAATCTACAGCAGAATGCTACACTGGACTGTGTGTGTGTGTGTGTGTGTGTGTGTGTGTGTGTGTGTGTGCGTAGGGCAGTTCTGTCACTCCTGTTCCCACTCTGATGGACGGGCACTGAGAGCACATAAAGCCTCGTCATCATCCATCACCAGAGTTTGCCCTTTCACACACACACACACACACACACACACACCTACCTTTCTCATAGCCATTAAGGATAGACACACTGCACTACATTGTCACTAAGCCATTTAGAGGTAACACACACACACACACACACACACTCACACAGACAAACAGACAGAGACACACACACACTCTTTGTTTGATGTGTATGTGAGCAACAGAAAGCACCGGAGTAATTTGGCAGCAAATTGACTTGCAGAAATGCAGTATTTTGTTGTCAAACACACACACACTTACACAGACTTTCTAAAACATACACATGCCAAATCATATGCATTAAAACCAATCTTGCCGACTTGAAAAGCAAACCCATACACCCAATCACACTCTGTAATAACATGGCATCTTACAGGAGCCTGCTTTGAACACCAGTCTGTTGTTAGATGAGCTTTATGAAAAGCCCACAGCTGCTGGAGAGCTGCGGCCGGCGCTTTTAAATGGACCCCATTCCTCAACGTCAGCTCCAATCAGCGTTATTAAGCGACGTTCCGCTCCTCTCAAAATCACTTAGAGGACTTCAGCCCTACGCATTAATTCCACTTAATCCCCATAGGTACGATGCATACTGCATTACGCCTGCCAGGTGTATTAATTCAGGTGTGTGTGTGTGTGTCTAATGCATGTGTGTGCTGAAACAGGGATTGCATGTGTATGTGTGCATGTGTGTAAGCAATGTATGCTATGTGTGTACCTTGTGTGTGTTTGTGTCTGATGGGCAACATGTATGTGTGTGTGTGTGTGTGTCAGGTCTGACGTCTTAATTCCGATGCAGTATCCGTAGAGGCGGCAGTATTGCTAACCGGCTTTAAATATCTGAACAGGTTAACTAGGGTGACTAATCCAGACAGAGGTCAGAGGTCATTCATCACAACAGAAGGAGAGGAAGGAAGGATGGAAACTAGGTAAAGGCCTGAGAGGACAAGCAGGGAAAAGAGGGATGAGAGAAGAGGGCTACAGAGAGGAAGAGAGAGACAGAATAGACACCAGGAGAAAGAGGCAAGGAGAGAAAGGAGAGAAAAAGAGGGAGGAAAAATGGAATGTTTTAAGAAAGGGATAGATGGAGGGAGAGAGAGAACAGGGGGACAGAGAGCAGGGGGGTGGAGTTGGGGTGTGATGAAAGAGCAAAAGCGAAAAGAGGGGGGGGGGGCAAGGAGAGATGAAGAGAGAGAAAAGGGAGGGAGACAGATGGGATGTGCTGAGAGGGAGAGAGAAGGGGAGAGAGACGGGGTATATATGTGAGCAATATGTATATGGGCAGGGTAGGAGGGGGGGTATATATGTGAGCAATATGTATATGGGCAGGGTAGGAGAGGAGAGGGGGGCATATATGTGAGCAATATGTATATGGGCAGGGTAGGAGAGGGGGGGGGTATATATGTGAGCAATATGTATATGGACAGGGTAGGAGAGGGGGGGCATATATGTGAGCAATATGTATATGAGCAGGGTAGGAGAGGGGGGGCATATATGTGAGCAATATGTAAATGGTCAGGGTAGGAGAGGAGAGGGGGGCATATATGTGAGCAATATGTATATGGGCAGGGTAGGAGAGAGGGGGCATATATGTGAGCAATATGTAAATGGACAGGGTAGGAGAGGAGAGGGGGGGCATATATGTGAGCAATATGTATATGGGCAGGGTAGGAGAGGGGGTATATATGTGAGCAATATGTATATGGGCAGGGTAGGAGAGGAGAGGGGGGGGGCATATATGTGAGCAATATGTATATGGGCAGGGTAGGAGAGGGGGTGGGTATATATGTGAGCAATATGTATATGGGCAGGGTAGGAGAGGGGGGGGGTATATATATGTGAGCAATATGTATATGGGCAGGGTAGGAGAGGAGAGGGGGTATATATATGTGAGCAGTATATATTGGCTGGGTAGGAGAGGGGGTGTAAATATGTGAGCAGAATGTATATGGGCAGGGCAGGGTAGGAGAGGAGAGGGTGTGGTGTATATGGGGGTGATAAGTGGTGGACGACTGCTCTAACAGTACTCAGAGAAGTGAACATGGCAGCCTCTTAATCATTCATTAGCGGCACAGGAACCAGACACACTGCTGCCTTACCTCTCTGCTACCCTCCCTCACTTTCTCCATCTCTTTACCCTTTAACTCTCTCTCTCTCTCTCTCTCCATCTCTTTACCCTTTAACTCTCTCTCTCTCTACCTCTTTACCCTTTACCACTCTATCCCTCACTCTCTCCATCTCTTTACCTCTCTCTCTTCAGTCTCTCCCCCTCCATCTCCTTACCCTTTAACACTCCACCCCCCTCTCTCTCTCTCTCTCCCTGACCATCTCTTTATTCTTTACCTCTCTCTCTCATCTATACTGAATCTCCCTTTCATAAGTGGACTCATCAGTCTCCCTACTATCCCTCTCTCTCTCGCTCTCTCTCACACACACACACACAAACACACACATTCAGACTCCAGATTAACTAGACTAAGAGTAATGTCTTTAATATGGCCTCTAAGCGTGCGGTCTGAGGCCCATATTTCCACTGTCAGGACTAAATAAGTGGGTAGTAGGGGTGTAATGGTACATGTATTCGTATTGAACCGAAATGGTACGGGCGTCACGGTTCGGTGCATGAATTTACACGGAGAATACACGGTATAAAAATACAAAAAACTCGCGTGCGGATTAATTAATGTAATAATTACTGTTAAATACGAGAGTTCTTTAGCGACACTAACGCTAATCTGTAGCCTCGCCTTAGCTCTAAAGCTCTGATTGGCGCTTGTCATTTTTTTGTCAGGTCGTCGGTCGAGTCAGTCAGCCAGATAAGATGAAACTGTGTGTCGGCGGTGTTCAGCAGTTGTTGGGTAACGTTATGTGAGTGGAAATACATCGAACATGCTACACATCCACGCCATCACCCAGATGATGTAGGCTGCCAATAACTGAAACGAGAGAGAAAAAAAAAAACTTCCCCTGCGCTTCACCAGCCTTTACACATACAAATAGGGCCAAAACCTATGGCTTACAATGATTTCTTAATGACAGAAAGCTATGTAAATCGCGTCGTAAATACCTTTATGTTAGGGTAACTTGTAACTTCTCACATGAGGAGCTGGCAGTGTTAAGTGCATAGACAGTAAAAGAACGTGTCAACACTAACCGGGCTAATAAACAAATCATGCTACGGTGAGTTAACATCAAAGGGTAAAGTCACGTGACTTCTAGTTGTAGTCTGTTTATGAAATGAAATGAGCAATTTCATTTTTTTAAAGAAGGAAAAATAGTGTGATATTTTCACAGTTAGTAGATTATTACTGTACACACATTGGAAAATATTGAAGCAAATTGTAGACCCTTCCACAACTAAACACGGATATTGAAGGTCTTGCTTAAGTGGATTTAAAATAATTATTCTATGTAATTTGCACTTTCAGAAATAAGAGATGTTGTAGGCCTATTTTCAGTTTTATAGCTGATTGTCTTATTTTGTTTACAAGTTACAGATGGAGTCTGGGTAGGCCTACTTATTGTAGCCTACTGTTAACATCTTGCACACTTCAGGCTGTTGCAGATAGCTCAGGGGAGAGACTATATGACACTAGGTGGTAGGACTAGGGTACAGCCTGAGACATGCACAATAAAAAAAAAAAAATTGTATTCTGCATTTTTGTTTTGCTTTTCCCTCCATTGTACCGAACTCGTACTGTGATGTCCGAACCGAGCCGTGACTTCTGTGTACCGTTACACCCCTAGTGGGTAGTACAGAAGGCAGTTGTGGAGATACACTAAACACAAAAGCGCACACGCACACACACACGCACACACACACAGCGCGAGAAGCCTTAGCCTTTCTTTAGCCTTAAAAGGAGCCAAAGGTTGCCACAGTTCACAACAAGGCCTGGACACTGAACAAACCGCAGTAAGTCTAGACGGAGATCTCATCATATAGCCTGTTCTACAGCGCCTACATGGAGGGGAGGATGAGAGCAACAGAGAGAAATAGAGAGGGAAGGGGAAAGAGAGAGAGAGAGAGAGAGAGAGACAGAGAGGGAGAGGGAAAGATGGAGGAAGTCAAGGGGACCGCTTTACGAGATTGGAACTTTTGAGTGACCACAAAACGACCGCAAGCTGCCTTCGAAAAACAAATTGCAGAACAAAAGGTCAACCTCTTTTCGCTCTTTCACTGTCCCTTCGTAGTCCTTGTTTATCACACACACATGCACACACACACACAGTAATAGAGGGCGCTGACTCCGGAGGTTAATTATGGAGAAACTCTTCCCAAAGGCTCGCACCTCGGGAAGCAGTGAGGCCAGCAGGGCCACGGCACTTCTCCTCCACACACTCCGCTCCTCACATCCCCCGCACCTTTTCACCCGCTCACTCTCTCCCTCCCCCTCCCTCCCTCACTCTCATTCCTGCTCTCCCATCTCATCCCCCCTCCCTCCCTCACTCTCATTCCTGCTCTCCCATCTCATCTCCCCCTTCTCTCTCTCTTTTCCTCTTGCTCTTTTGGCTTGGATTTTTTCTCTCATTTTTCTCCCCTCCCACCTCTCTCTCTCTCTCTCCCTCTCTCTCTCCCTCTCTCTCTCTCATTTGGACACCATTTCCCTCCCTCTCTCTCTCTCTCTCTCTCTCTCTCTCTCATTTGGACACCATTTCCCTCCCTCTCTCTCCCTCTCTCTCTCTCTCTCTCTCATTTGGACACCATTTCCCTCCCTCTCTCTCCCTCTCTCTCTCTCTCTCTCATTTGGACACCATTTCCCTCCCTCTCACTTCTCTCTCTCTCTCATTTGGACACCATTTCCCTCCCTCTCTCTCCCTCTCTCGCTCTCATTCCTTAGGCCTGTCTCTTTCCACTCACCTCACTCCCTCATTTGGTCACTATTTCTCTCCTTCCTTCCCTCCCTCCATCTCACTCTCTTACTCTCTCCTTCCCGTCCTTTTCCGCTCTCCTCCCTCTCTCAATTGCCCCCATCTCTCCCTCGACTGGCCGGTGTGAGGCCGGTTTGCTCTCGGAGCGGTAATCACAGGGCAGTGCAGTGCAGTCGCAGTTTGACTCACACATTCAGCCTGAGAGTCCTAATTAACCTCTGCTCTAACGGAGCAGCTCAGGATAGTCTGTCTGTCTGTCTGTCTGTCTGTCTGAGAGGGAAGGAGAGAAGAAAGGAGAGGGAAATAGAGGGAGAAAAAGAGAGGGAGGGAGGAAAATAGAGAGGGAGAAAGAGAAAGAGAGAGAGAGGGAGAGAGAAGGAGAGAGAGAGAGAGCGAGGTGGCAGGAGAGGTCTACAGAATGGTGAGTGAATTGCAGGGAAAGAAAGATGTAGGGGTGGGGATCCAAAAGACAGTAGAGGAGCAGAGATACGAACAGGAGAAAAGAGGAGAGAAAGAATGCGACAATATGGAGGGGGGCACTAGGACTAACCAAACTCAAGCACACAAACATTCAGCCCATCACAGTGTGAAATGGACGCACAACTCTTTCAAGTACCGGCTACATTAGACTCATAAAATCACATTCAGATGCTTGAAGGCCGCGAATTGAAATTAGACTTTGTGGGTGACACTCAGAAGAGATGGCTGCAGATGAGAGGTGCTTGTGCTCCAGTGAAAACCACGATACACACTCCCTATCACCGTCGCACAAAACAAGAGGGAGAGAGAGAGAGTCACAGGACAGAAAAAGAGAAGAGAGAGAAAATGAAGGGAAAGACCAAATAAAGGAAGGAGGAAGCCATGATCACTGGAAAATGAAATGAGAAGAGACTGAGAAACTGTAGCATATGTTTTCAGAGAGAAAGGGGAGAATGAGAGAGAGATAGAGAGAGAGAGATAGAGAGAGAGAGAGAGAGATAGAGAGAGAGAGAGAAGAAAGATGAAGAAAGCACAAGAGACACCAGCTCTCTACAGACAGGCTCTGAGGAACAGGGAGACATGTTGAAACTGTGTAGGCTCTGACACACACACACACGCACGCATGAAAAAAGAAGGCAGACAGGAAAAGACTGGAGTGGTAGAGCACAGCAGGACAGCAGGAGGAGGAGAAACAGACGTCCCCTGAGGGATGGGGGGAACCTTCACTCCTGCTCTCTCCTCCACTCACTCGCTCTCCTCCTTTCTCTCACTCCTTCACTTTTTTATTGTGCATGTTCTCTCGCCACACATTTTGACAGATGACTTTTTTCCTGGAAGCTTCTTTCTGCTCTATCCTCTCCAGGCAGTCAGCTGCACCTTGCTCTCACTGCATGACCCAGATGGTTTCCATGGTGCCTGCTAAGTCTCCAGGTTGCCTGTGTGTGTGTGTGTGTGTGTGTGTGTGTGTGTGTGTGTAATTGGTGCACTAACATTCACTGTTTCTGATGTGTGACTTTGCACCAATGTCACAATATAACACCATAGGGTGAAAAGCATGGTGAGCTCAGTGTGTGTGTCTGTATATGAATGTGAGTGCGTGTGCACCTGTATCATGTGTGTGTGCGTGTGCATGTGTGTATGTGCGTGTGCGCAAGCGTATGCATATTGCCCTGGAGTGTCTGAGCCACAGCTTAGTAAAGAGCAGACAGACGCGCCGACAGCCAGAGAGAGAGAGAGAGAGAGAGAGAGAGAGAGAGAGAGAGAGAGAGAGAGAAAGCAAGGGAAAAGAGAGAGAGACAGATAAATAGAAAGAGAGAGCGCCAGAGAGCATTTGGTGTGTGGGTGCCAGAGTAATTCCGACCCAGTGCCACGCTGCACAATGGATCAGTCAAAGCTCATTTCCACAGACATCAATACGCGCCTGTTGGGCCCCTCTCCAGCCCAGGTTACCCAGAAGCCCCGGCGACAGCGCACCGCAACATCATCATCACACACTCAGACACGGGGCTGTGATGTGGTGTGGCCTGTCGTGACGCATTAAGCTGTGATGTACTGGGATGAACTGTGCTATGCGGTGTTGCACTATGCCGTCCTATGCTGCATTATGCTATGCTGTGCTGTGCTGTGCTTTGACACCACACAGTGCTACCCAGTGCTATGTTGTCCTGTCCAGTGTTGTCTTGTGCCATGCTGTGACACACAGTGCTACTCAGTGTTGTCTTGTGCTATGCTGTGACACACAGTGCTACCCAGTGTTGTCTTGTGCTATGCTGTGACACACAGTGCTACCAAGTGCTGTGTTGTGCCATGCTGTGACACACAGTGCTACCCAGTGTTGTCTTGTGCTATGCTGTGACACACAGTGCTACCCAGTGTTGTCTTGTGCTATGCTGTGACACACAGTGCTACCAAGTGCTGTGTTGTGCCATGCTGTGACACACAGTGCTACCCAGTGCTGTGTTGTGCCATGCTGTGACACACAGTGCTACCCAGTGCTGTGTTGTACGGTGCTGTGTTTTGAGGAGCCGTTCAGGACATGAGAAACTACATTCACATTCACAACATGCCTCCATTAATAGGCACTCAAGGAACAGGGGGAGGCACATGAGTGTGAGTGTGTGTGTGGCCCTTAATGCAAGAGTGTTGATTGATTCATGTCAACCACCTAAGGCCTCTCATTTGCACACCACTTCTGAAGTCTGTTAATGAGAGTGAGGAGATGTGTGTGTACACATGTGAGGGTGTTTGTGAGCGAATAAACAAGCGAGCGAGCGTGTGCGTGTGGGTTTGCTCAAAGTCATTTCAGTCCAACTCATCAAAATGGCTGAGACATGTGCCCTCAACCATCAAGCCACACCCCAACACACACACACACACACACACACACCTCATCACAGCAACATCTCCTAGCCACTGTGTGTGTGTAGACAGTATAGACAAATATAGTTCATGATCCTCTCATATTCTCTTCTCCACATCCTTTAACACCTGGAAGATGAGAAGGGGAGAGGGTGAGAGAGAAGAGAAAGAAAGAAAGAAAGAAAAAAGAAAGAAAGAGAGAAAGAAAGAAAGAGAGGTGACCGCAGAGGGGGTATTGAGGAGACACATGAGTGTCCATGGCTACAGAAGACACGAAAAGAAGCTGAGCCTCTCTCTCCCTCTCTCCTGCTTCTCCAACTAAACCAGACGGTCAGCGGTTCCTATCTCTCTGCACCGTGTCCACCGTCTTCCTCGATGAATAACTGTGTTACCAAAGACGGGCGACGTGACCATGGGAGAGATATGAATCACTCAACACCGCACAAGGTCACGAGTCCAATTCTCCGTATAGCGGTCAAGTGCCGTGACTCTGTCCCACCGAGATAAAGACAAAGTGATGAATAAGTGAATGTAAATGCAATACGGTGGAGCAACGCTGGCAACCGAGGAGACCAGGAGCGAGAGAGGCCAAGTGGTGAACACACACACACACACACACACACACACACACACACACACACACCACACACTACAAAGGTAATGAACACCATGCAGACACTGAGGATGAAAGTGTCTGCTGAATATATGTAAAGAGAGAGGGGAGGCAGGAGAGGGCACAGGAGTCAGTGTGTGTGGGTGTGTGTGTGTGTTTGTGTCTAGATGTTAAGACTGAGACAGAGGAATCAAGGTGTGTGTGTGTTTGAGAGAGTCTGTGTGTGTATATATGTGTATAATGGTCTTTAGTGAGAGCTCTGGTGTGTCTAGGTGGTAGATTGTGTGTGTGTGTGTGTGTGTGTGTGTGTGTGTGTGTGTGTGTGTGTGTGTGTGTAATGGCAGCAAGGTCAAAGCCACTCACCACTCCGAAGTCGAGGTTCTGCTCGATCCACTCCTGTCCATCCTTGAACTCGTCGCGGAGGCCCATGATGAACAGGGTGTCCAGGGCGTCCACTATGGTGGCCCCCATCTGGGAATTACCTGCACACAGGAGGACACCAGCTTATGTTAACACACTTACTGTATAAACACATACTGACACACACAGACTCACCATGACACACACACACCATTATTTTCCCGGAGTATCACTGAGGAAACATACAGACATGCACGCACACCCCCAGACACACAGTGACACTGCTTTCTGTACACATAAAAGGCCTCAATTAATCGACAGCAGTAAAAATCCAGCAGCAGCGAGTGATTTTTCCAGCTTTGCCTCTGCTTTTTAGTTGGGCGCGCACACACACACACACACACCTTCTCATAAAGACACAGTGGTTTACAGCATGTGTTGTGGTGTAACAAGCTCTATTAATACAGCATGTGGCTGGAGCAGGCCTATTAATTCAGGAGGGTGGGGGGTGGGTGGGCAGATTCATACACACAACATACACACATGCACAAACACACACACACACACACACACACACACACACACACACACACACACACACACACACACAACTCAAACCATATCTGACTGCATAAACACATAAACATACACACCACACATTCAGATAACTGATTAGTCAAATAGCAGATAATCTACATGCACTACCAACCCCAGCCAGTAGGAGGCTCTGAAGGGCAAAGGATTGACAGAAAGCAGAAAACGAGGCATCCTCCTGTGACATCACCAACTCACAGGGTGCATTGCATGCTCCCCAGAGACACATCTGCCACAGTTTAGCACTTATGCTTGCCTGTGTGTGTGTGTGTGTGTGTGCGCACATCTGCATGTGTAATAGCCAGTAACCATGGCAATAGGGGGAGTAGAGTTGAGCTGGTTATTGAATGTGTGTGAAAATGTGTGTGTGAAAATGTGTGTGTGTGTGTGTGTGTGTGTGTGTGTGTGCGTGTATGTATGTGTGAGTGTGTGTCCGTCTTGTCCTCTGGCTCTGATTACCTCTCACTCACCTTCAATAAGGTGGCCGAGGCCATTACAGGAGCACAGCCTTCATTAGAACTGGCCTGACAGCTACATCTCTCTCTCTAGCTCTCCGTCCTTCTCTCTCTCCGTCCCTCACTCTATCCATCCATCTATCCCTTGCTTACAGTCCCCATCTCTCTCACATTCTCTTTTTTCCTCCACCTATCACACTCCCTCCATCCTCCCATCCCTATGCATGTGTAGTTTTCTCCTAACTCAGCCTCTCACAACTATTCTCTTTTGTCTCAATCCCTCACTTGCCCTGTTGCCTCTTCGTCAGTCTCACTTGTGCCATTTCTTTCTCTCTCTCTCTCTCTCTCTCTCTCTCTTAGAACATGGACAGCATTAAGGGAAACAGTAAGATGTAACATCTCTCTCTCTCTCTCTTTTGCTCTCTTTCTGTCTCTCTCTCCTGACATTTGCACTGGTTGCTTATAAATCCTCCTCTCCTCACTGTCCCTAAATGACAGGCAAACATGACCTTTGACACTGAGCAGAGATGTGCTGAACAACAGCAGCAGCAGCTGTGACTAATGCAGTATGCCGCTATGATGCTAATACACAGAAACAGACACTTTTCTCTGGGTAGGAGAGGATAAAGATCAACACATCCACTCCACTTACTGCATTAAACACACACACACACACGTTTAAGCAGCATCCCTGTATGGTCTGCCTGCCTTGTCTGGAGAATTGTAAGGAACACACACACACACACACACACACACTTTTTAAGAAGCGCCAGTCTAATCCCCAGAGCCAGCCTTGCCAGACTCCTGCCACTTGCGAGTGTTTTACTGAGCAGGGTGACTCCCCAGCACTGGCCAACAGCACACACAGTGCTTCACTATTTGTAGCTTTTTAAAAAAAGAGCCAACTGCCTGAGGACCTTTGCTTTATGTTACCCAATGCTTACACACAGGCAGGTCTGGTCTGTGTGTGTGTGTGTGTGTGTGTGCCAAAGCTGAAGTCATGTCTGTCTTTTTAGGCTTAGGCTTAGTAGCTTAGGCTACTGGTCTTTACTCCCTAGAATTTGGAGGTGTTATTTGTCTGACTGTTTTATAATACACAGCATCATTGTTTGTTTGTGTGTTTGTGTGTGTGTACTTGCATGCGTGTAGATGGGAAATGACACAAACAAGGTTGTGTGTGTGTTTGTGTGTGTGTGTGTGTGTGTCTGTCTTTGTTTGTGTGTGTGTGTGTGTGTGTGTGTTGTGTAAACTCTTGTCTTTGGGGACTTGCTGCAGGGTTATTATGGTTATTGACAGCAGCTCTAAATCACTCTAAAAATACCCACAGCAGCTCACCAGCCCTTTACTCCCTCTTTACTCCAGACCTCCACCCTACCTGTCCTTTACTCCAGACCTCCACCCTACCTGTCCTTTACTCCAGACCTCCACCCTACCTGCCCTTTCCTCCCTCTTTACTCCAGACCTCCACCCTACCTGCCCTTTACTCCAGACCTCCACCCTACCTGCCCTTTACTCCCTCTTTACTCCTCCTTCTCTCCTCATCTTCCTCTCCTACTTTAAGCATCCACTCTTCCCTCCAGCTTCTCTCTTTTCCCTCTCCTCCTCCCATTTCATCTCGGTCCTCCTTTCCTCTTCCACTTTGTTTCCTTCTGTCCTTTCTTCTCTCATCAGCCTTGTTTCCTTCTCTCCTCTCCTCTCCTCTCTCTTCAGCCTCTTCATGCATTCTTTTATGACAACTCTTCCTCCTCCTTGTCTCCTCCTCTTCTCTCTTCTAAGCCCTCCTTTGTCATCATTTGTATCGAAAGAACATCCTTGGCTTCTCCATTCACTGCTTTCATCCATCCATCCATCCCTCCATCCTTCCTTTCCCTTATACTAACTCTACTTTCTACCCTTTTCTCTCTGTTCATCCTCCCTTACTAGGCCAGTCTCATTTCCTCATCCTCTTATCCCTCAATCTCTCCATTCCGTCCCTCTTCATTATTCTCTCGTTCGGCGCTCAACGCTCTGTCGTCCCTCATTCTCCGTCCATTTATCTGTCTCGTTATGCAACTCATTCTCCTCTTTCATCTCTCCATCTTGCCCTCCTTTCACTCCTCCCTCTCTCTGTTGCTCTCTCCATCCCTCTTCCACAGATGACCGTGTCCTATGGCGCACTAATCCATCTCTCTGTAGCAGCGGCGCTTAGTGGAGTCTATTCTCTTCTGCGCTCCTCCCTTCTACTGTCTAATTATTCTCTCCATCTCGCACTCCTTCACTCTTATTCCCCCCATTACCTTCTGACCTCTTCTAGTTTAGTCATCCTTTCAGTCTCACTCCCCTGCCTCCAGTCATCTCTTTTCTCTTCCTCTCTTTCCATCTCTCACTCACTCACTCACTTGCCTCCAGTCATCTCTTCCTCTCTTCCCATCTCTCTCTCTCTCACTCATTTAATCTCTCTCCTCTTTGCACAACTTTTTCCTCAGTCATCCCCCCCCCCCCCCCGTCTCTCTCTCTCGAGTTTCTCTCTCGGTCTTCACTCCTGGCACTCTTAAACTACCTCTCCTCTCCACACACTCAGACCATTCTCTCTCTCTCTCTCTCACACACACACACACACACACACACACACACACACACACACACACACACACACACACGACAGTCCCTTCTTCCCTTGGTCTGACCCTTCATCTCTCTCCGTCTCATTTTCTCTTTCTTTCTGGTTTTCATTCATATCCATTCATCCTTACTCAATCTCATCTTTATCTCTGCCTGGCCCCTTTGTGCAACCGTCCTCATCCCCCGCCCCCCCCCCATCCCATTATTTCCATCCATCTTGTACAAGCTTTCCAACTTTACCTTTTCTTCATGTTCTTTGCCAACTATTTTCAGTTTTTCAGACTTCTCTCTCTCTCTCATTTTCATCTCTCTTCCACCCTTCTCACCCTCTCCATCTTCCTCGCTCACTCTTTCACCCGACTACTTTCCTCACCTCTCACTTCCTTCCCTCCGTCTCTCCTTTCTCTCGTTCTTCTCTCTCGTTCTCCCTCTCCCCGGCTCCCCAAGCGAGCAAGCCAATCATATCAAATGACTGCAGATTGGCGTGTACACTGAGCCACGACAGGGCTGCCAAACACTGCTTGTATAAAACAAATTGGATGCAATGAGGTTATTTGAGGGGGGAATAACAACACACACACACACACACACACACAGTAGTAGCACCATTTCTTTCCATCAGGGCTGCCAGATTCATCAGGCGACAGGTTTCAGGCAAATTTTCTTGCAGCTCTAATACCAATCCACACATGGCACCAAGGAATGTGATGACTTCATCACTCTCACCTCATTTTCTCCATCCACTCGGAGCCCCTGAGCAATGTGTGTGTGTGTGTGTGTGTGTGTGTGTGTGTGTGTGTGGAGTATGAAAACAGAAAAGGGATTTTGACAGAAACATGGCTGTCCCTGTGCCAAAGCCTCCACAAAAGACCCATATCCAGTCTCTCGCTCTCTCTGTCTTTATCGCTTTCTCACACACACACACACACACACACACACACACACACACACACACACACACCCTCCCTCCCCAACTCACTCATTCACTCACTCCCCCATTCCCTCATTCTCTGTGTCCCTCATATCCTCTCTTCCTCTCGTTTCCTCCTTTTCTCTCTCTCCCTCTCTCTCTCTCTCTCCCTCCCTGCGGGGTTAAGTGGGTATGGATGGGGATCTGTGTCCAGCCTCTCAGCCCGAGACAGACAGACAGACAGTAGGAGCGGAGAGGTGTGAGACAGGCTCTCTCCAGCAGTAATGACTTCTCTCCACTCCCCCTTCTCCACTGCAGTGCAGCCAAACTGACCTGCACATTACCGAACAGGGACTCAGCCTGGACACCACAAGGACATCTGCTGGGCTCATCAACCAGCTGCCTGCTCTGGCTGTGTGTCTGTATGCATGTGTGTGTGGTGTGTGCGTGTGTGTGTGTGTGTGTTTGTGTGTGTGTGTAAGCTCCAATCTTCTTCTCTTTGTTTGTAGGTAATTACGTGTCTAACGGATCTAATCACACACTATTCCTCTCCCCCTGTGTGTATGTTTGTGTGTATTTGTATGTGTGTGCATAAAAGTGTCCCTCCGCAAACCACAAGCATGTCTGTTTGTGTGCTTGCAGAGAATGCGTCAGCTGTCTGACGAGTGTTTGTGTGAGAATGTAGAATGAAGAATCCATGCGCGCACTCACACACACACAGACACACACAAACAAACACAAGTGTGTATTTGTGTGTGCAAAAAAATGTGTGAGCCCATCTGTTAATCAGGTCAGTCCCTCCGCCGTGCCATGTCGTCTGAGTCACACAGCTCTGAGAAGCAGCGGTGGTCTCAGTGCTGATGTGCTAACACATGACAGCTCACATTAGCAACCGCTCATCTGTCTGAGCCAAGCACGGCCTCCATTCTCTATTCACGCACACACACGCACACACAGAGAGACACACACACACACACACACACACACACACACACACACACACACACACAGAGAGACACACACAGCTTGCTTGAGACTCCAGGAGCAGTCACTGCTAAACACCACAGCACTCTCTGTGTTCTACATCACAAAATCTAGGGATGGATTACAGAGAAGGCTGTGTGTGTGTGTGTGTGTGTGTGTGTTCTGCAGTAACAACTGCTGTTGGAAGGAGTGAGAGAGTCTCACTCAGAGGGCTGAGAAAGTTGGACATGTTCAGAGAGAGAGAGCATCTGAATATGCACATGTACAGTATGCTACGCAGCTAACTTCTAGAGAGAGCATCTGAATATGCACATGTACAGTATGCTACGCAGCTAACGTCTAGAGAGAGCATCTGAATATGCACATATACAGTATGCTACGCAGCTAACTTCTAGAAAGAGCATCTACATATGCACATGTATTCTATACGGCTAACTTCTAGAGAGAGCATCTGAATATGCACATGTATGCTACGCAGCTAACTTCTAGAGAGAGCATGTGAATATGCACATGTATCCTATGCAGCTAACTTCTAGAGAGAGCATCTGAATATGCACATGTATGCTACGCAGCTAACTTCTAGAGAGAGCATGTGAATATGCACATGTATCCTATGCAGCTAACTTCTAGAGAGAGCATCTGAATATGCACATGTATCCTATGCAGCTAACTTCTAGAGAGAGCATCTGAATATGCACATGTACAGTATGCTACGCAGCTAACTTCGAGAAAGAGCATCTGAATATGCACATGCACAGTATGCTACGGAGCTAAATTCTAGCCTCAAGAAAAACAGAAATTCTTCTCCCAAAGGGTAACCTCCCCCATCTCCATTTGAGTTCCATTTTCATACAGTACGTCCTCTTTTTGGGGGTGGCAGAACGAAACCCTCACCCAACATACACTCCTCCAGCTCCACACAGCGTAAAGGGGAGTGGAATGGAGTGGGGTGGCGGACCGTCCTGTCTTTGAACCTCAGCCCAGGAGGTGGAAGGCAGGGGGCTAATTACCTTCTTAGTTTCCTTTTTTCACCAAAGTCCTCACCAAGCCCAATTTGTCAATTCATTTTTTTCTTTTTTCGTTTCTTTTTTTTTTTCTGGGAGGGTGTGCTTGCTCTCTCACTGATTAGGATCTCATCTCTTCAAAGAAAATTAGCTCTACAGATGGCCACAGTTTTGGAGGGGCGGGAGATAGAGAAGCAGAAAAAAGAAAGTTGGAGTTGCTCCACGTTGGAGAAGCTGCTACTCAAGAGACTTTCCAGGCTACTCAGATAAACCATGTGATTTCTTCAGAACTACCTCAGAGCGTACCATGCCGTTTCATGTTCATAATCAAACCCGTTAGCAGTAATGCGCCACATGGTGTTTAATCTGCAATTAAACCCAAAAAAAGAAGAAGAAGAAGAAGAAGAAGAAGAAGAAGAAACAGAAGAAGAAGGAGAAGAAGAGGCTTCAAGAAACAAGCATCTGGTTGTTGGAATGAATGATTGTTCATTCATTGGGAGAAATGGGAGTACAATTTAAAGACTTTCTATACGCAAATTAATATGCAAAATCTGCCAATGCGCTTCAGAGTGAGTGAGTGCATGGGACATGTAGGTCAGCTCCACCTTGATGATAATTTCAAGCCCAGTCGCCAACACCTCGACCAGCATCCCCAGATATTTAACGTGTGCAGGTCACAGGCCACTACATCTTTAGATGTGTGTGTGTGTGCGTGTGTGTGTGTGTGTGAGTGAGAGAGAGAAAGTTATTTGAGGAGTCGGGAAGTGCTCGAAATTAGTCCGACAAGCTCTGAGCCCCGAGCCAATTCCGCAGGCAAAGTGGCATTGTCGAAACTGATTACACTGGACGGCCTGATCTTGGGGTATGGGACTTTGTGCAGGAGTCTAGTTAACTCCACACAATACCATCGCCAGCACTGGACAGCAGGGCTTTTCAAACAGGTGGATAGGAAAAGGAGGAGGACACACACACACACACCAACTACTCATTCTATTCTATTTATTCAGTGTTTCCCATACATTGACTTATTTGTGGCGGCCCACCACAATATCAACATTGACCACCACACAATGATTTTCCAGGTTGTACTAAATTGTGCTTAAATTTGGTTAGCATCATAACCACCCTGCGCTAATTTGCTAAAAACTGTTGCATTCACGTTAATTCTGCAATCCTACCACCACAAATAGAATTCAATTCTGTGGGAAACACTGTTATTTATACTTATTTATTTATTTCCACCTTTCCATGGCTTCCATGAGCTCATAACTCATCTCTGTTGGAGAGGCTTATTGTGAACTTAGTGGAGTGTGTGGGCTGAACTTCTGAATTCCAACAGCTGCGTGTGTGAGTTGTGCGTGTGCCTGTGGGCGTATGAGTGAGCATTTATATGTGTGTGTGTGTGTGTGTGTGTGTGTGTATGTGTGTGTTTGTGTGCATGCGTTTATAAGTGAGTCTGTGGGCGTGTG
>NC_055958.1:28390579-28400579 GCF_018492685.1 Alosa sapidissima | reverse complement strand
CACACACACAAGTTTGTCTTTGCTAAGGAAGGGCGTTTCCATGCCAACAGTGTCTTCCTCTTCCCAGCACGCTCTAGTCCTGTCTGGGTTCTATGGGAAGTCATGTGGGACGATGCAACAATGAGCACTGACCTAGATGCCAATCACACACACACACACACACAATGCAGGGATACACCCTTTAAGTCTATGGAATGCATACAGTATACTTACACAGAGACACATCACTGTAAAACACACAACCAGACACAGACACACATACACACACACACGTCAGTATCAGAGCAGCTCTAAGATCATAACTCCAAGAGAGGATGAGAAGTAGTCCTTTTGGAACACTGAATACACACCTGTCTTGGGTGCATTTGAGTGTGTGTGTGTGTGTGTGTGTGTGTGTGTGTGTAACAGAGATTTTGCATGCATGATCTCTTTCTACGTACATGACCATACATGCATACTGAGTACTGAAGTGTGTGTGTCTTCACTTATTTGTGTGTGGGATTAGTTTTTGTTGCTCTAATCTGACAGGCTTCCACTCTCAATAGGGAGGAATGCATATACACTACTAAGCCTGTCTGGCCACAGTAATCACTATGGCAACCACTACGGCCACGGACCATAGCCCTTTGGCCTTTCAGTGAGTCCCTCCTATCGGTCACTTGGTCACTGACAGTCCATCAGTCTCTCAGTCTCAGAGTGCCGAGACTAGGAATCGGCTTACCTGGTCCTAGACTAAAAAACTTGGAGCACTTCCAACTAGAACCTCTTTACAATTTTTAAATCATGGTTTCAAGTGACTCCCCAAGGTTCTCTAGAGAAAACTCCAGATGTCAGGTTCTTCGTCGGAACAATAGAATGTTCCAGTACGATCCATACATCTGTTTGATGTGAAGGGCCATGAGCCTCAACTCGTCTCCCCCCCAGCCTTCATTACCGGTCATCTTATGGAATCCTTATCCGACATTAACCCCGGATCTGGGTCACGGGAGGTCTTTTTAACTGCTGCTGACTCAGGACTAGTCTCCTGCTGTGAGGGGATTGGCTGAGGTGCTGTGCTTGACACAAGTTACCTCAGCGGAGAGAGCGGTATATGCCCCCCCCCGGCAACCTGATACTTCATGACACTCACTGAGCTGAGCTAGCGCATGCTGATTCTATTAGACGGACTCACACAGGCAGAGCTGCCATGTGCTGACAGCAGAGATGATCAGAGAGGCGTTTTTTCTAAATGTTATCTACATGTGTATGTAGAGGTTTGTGGAGGCAGTGACTGTACGGAACATATGAGCAGTACGGAACATATGAGCAGTCACCAATAGGAAGCAAAACAAAACAACAAAACATGGCGGATACTTATACAATATGTGGTCAATTCTGGGCTGGACTGGGCTGATGCTCTAGTTCCAACAAGTAGTACTTACTGGGCAGACTCCGGCTCCAATGTTGCCAATATGGCCAACCGATTTTGGTTTCATTTGAAGTTCAAAGGAAACACTAACGTATTACTGGCTCTCACCACAGGGGGCAGACTAGGGGAGAGAAAATGTGGTGTGTGATGGCGTCAGTGTTGGGGCAGTTACTTTTAAAAAGTAGTGTTTGCTCGTTACTTGTTACTTCTCAAAAAAGTAACCCGTTACTTTACTTAGTTACCCTCTATGGAAAGTAATTTTTTTTTATGTTACTCGTTACTTTAACGTTACTTTTACGTTGCTCGACTTTGGGCAGAACCCAATATCTGTTCCTAAATGTGTAGGCCTAAATAAAGTTCTACTATGGAGGACGTAACAGGTATTTCTTTTGTGCTCTTTATTATAAAAAAATGCCACAAACAGAAAACATTGGGCTTATAGGCTTCAACACCACCACTAAAGCCCTATGAAACAATATCAAATAACATAGCCTCGATACATCTTGGGCATATAGGTGAACACAAAATATATAAGGGCTTATTTTATAGACTTATGCTCTTTCATTAAACAGGCGCTCATCCGAAATTTGGTGCAAAGCTAGTGCAAATCGTATCAATAAGCTGACAGTTGAGTTAACGGCAGTGGACAAAATCAGGGCACAGTGTAGGCTACAACTAACACTCACATTCCTTCCCTTAGTTTCAACGAGTTTGAAGTAATGTGAATACCTCCATCCCTCAGGAGTTAGCGTTGGCGGAGTCTCGCTTGCTATGATTGCTTTTCATTGCCACCAGCCCCTGTCACGTACCGTGGAGCTATGATTGCACTTCATGCTACCAGCCTCTGTCACGTACAGTGGAGCTATGATTGCACTTCATGCTACCAGCCTCTGTCATGTACAGTAGGCTGCCTATTGCAGCTGAGAAAGCAGCGTCGCTGTGAAATCTCAAAATTCCCTGCCTGGGAAAAGTATCGTTGCGCCGATATGAAAAAGGAACTATGTTACGTTACCAAATTTTCAGTAGTAGTGTGTTACACTACTTTTTACTCGAAAAAGTAGTTACGTAACTGTAACTCGTTACTTTGTAACGCGTTACACACAACACTGGATGGCGTGCAAGGCAGTGTAATATACTCCCAAATGTGTATGTGTGTATATATACGGGTGGGACTGACAGTGAAAAGCAGTCGGTAAAGCACTTACCCGATGGCGCAAGGGTGAGACCTGGGTGTGTGTGTGTGTGTGTAAACGTTTGTGCACATATATGTCTATCTATGCAATCTGAGCTGATGTCCTGTGTGCAAGTAAAGTAGGCTCTTCCAGTGACCGTGATCTGGAGGCCCGCTTACGGCTCAGGACACACACACACACACACACACACACACACACACACACACACACACACACACCTTCTCTCCTGCGCTCTCTTTTCTGTTGCAAGACGTTTATGTGATCAATCTGGGGCCTCATCTCTTATTCTACTCACACACTCGCGTATCTCTTCCAATCCACACATAATTATTGGCATGACATATGCACGCATACATCAACACACTGAGGTATGCAACGACAAGCAATTAACGAGGAACAAAATAACCATCAACAAAAGGGCTGCTGAAGAGGGAAATGCAGGATGTTAATAAGAGTGTTAAAAAGGTGTGTGTGTGTGTGTGTGTGTGTGTGTGTGTGTGTGTGTGTGTGTGTGTGTGTGTGTGTCTCGTAGGAGTGAAAAGCCTTTTTTCTGCCAGAATAATGATGGACTTTATGATGTCTATTAAGAGCAATGTGAAATTGGAGGTGCATTTAAAAAAATGATTACAAGTTTTATTGCAATAATATTCACAGCCTAGCGGCTCTAACCCTCATCTTCTCTCGCATGTTCTCTCTCTCTCTTTCTGTCTTGCTCTCGCTATCTCTTTCTCTAAATGTCCGACTATGTTTACAGTTTCACACCACGTCTGATAAAACCATTGGCAGTCGGAGTGATGGTCTTGGCTCCTATCACAGAGGAAGCGGTCAAAACACGCATACGAGCCCTAACCCACCACCCACAGGACTGCAATCAGACGAGCCGAGCCAACACCCGATCTGTTTTCTCCGATTGCTCTGACCGCCGGCTGGGGTCGAAAGGTCAACTCACACACCACAGCACGCTGCCTGAAATCCAGGGTGCTCCGGTCCACACGTCCACACAGTGATCTACAGGGTCCCAGCATGGGCCGGGACGAAATGACACGGACACAAATGGTCGAGGCAAAAGACACTGCCAACCAGAAACCATGGCAACCATGCTACTGCTGTTGGCCACTTCATTAGGTTTTAAGTCTGCTTGTGTTGTGGGGAAGACGGATGCATGAATGAAATGGAAAACTGAATGAGGAAACGAACGGAACAACGGCCACACAAGACACAGCGCTCCAGTAATCATTCTGATGATCGGGCCTTAAGCCCTCCATGCTAAATGACCACAAGCCAGCTGTGTTACAGTACTCCTATCTCCACTGGAGCGGCTGAGCCAACCCGCAGATAAAGATGCCTTTGAGGCCGGGCAGATTCCCATGATATGGAGATCAGAGGTGCCGAGGAGTGGAGGCAATGCTAACATGGGCCCAGATTAGCGGCGGGAGTCGGCAAACACAGAGTCTTAGCGCTGGCCCCATTTCCACCCACATCCACAGGATGGGGGAAAATCACAGACATCAGATGGGCTTGTTACAGACAAGGGACTGGGCAGAAGGGGAGTTCTGTGTGTGTGTGTGTGTGTGTGTGTGTGTGTGTGTGTGGTGGGAGAGATAGAGTGACGGGGAGAAAGAGAGAATGTGTGTGTGTGTGTGTGTGAGAGAGAGATAGAGTGACGGGGAGAAAGAGAGAATGTGTGTGTGTGTGTGTGTGTGTGTGTGTGTGTGTGTGAGAGAGAGAGAGATAGAGTGACGGGGAGAAAGAGAGAATGTGTGTGTGTGTGTTACAGGGAGAGTGTGTGTGGGTGTGTTTACTGAGAGTAGTATCCACAAGGGGCTCCTCAGACTGAGTAGAGCCTATCTGAAGTCATCACTGTTCCAACATGGTGTTCTCTTTCACTCCCTCTCACGCACACACAGACACACACACAACATTCTCTCATACTTGCTTACACACACACACACACACACACACACACACACACACACACACACACACACACACACACTTTCTGCTCAATAAGCTGACTGCCTCGATCTCCCGCACCAATCACATGCTAACAAACACACTCAGCAAACACAAACAGACACATATGAACCAAGACACACACAGTCTTGCCACACTCACACACACAATCTATACACAACTATTGAGATTCAATCCACATTGTCTGGTCATATTTATCTCAGAAAACAGCTGCACAGCAGAACAACACCAAAGATCAGAGGAAACCAGGCCGTGTGTGTGTGTGTGTGTGTGTGTGTGTGTGTGTGTGTGTGTGTGTGTGTGTGTGTGTGGTAGTAGCCACAATGCCGTGAAGGTAACATTCAGCGTGTGTGGATAGAACAAACCACAAGCTAATTTGTTGCTGCATTCATGCATGATCATGATTGCAACTGTGTGTGTGTATTGTTCATGTCTATGTATTTATTTCCTTTGTTTATTTGACTGGAACAACGCTCTGCAAATATACCATGCTAGATCACACAGCTATACATTTAACATCATCCTGTATCCAGTTTATTTATGCACGTGTGCAAGCATACAAATGCAAATTAATTGTGTGCTTGCTTTTAAGTTTCCATGTATTCATACAGCCAGTATGAATTGGCAGTGACTGAGTGTGTCTGCTAGATAAATATACTAAGCCATATCGGAACGTTTTATCACATTGTATATACTGTGTATGAGATATGCATGTGTGTAAATGTATGCATTTAGATTGTTGTACAGCCAGCCAGAGTGTGTGCATGTGCATAGCTGTCCAATAGGTGAAAGTGGCTCACCGAAGATGTTGGTGGAATGTCCTTTCTTGGCCAGCGGCTTCAGCTCGTTGTGGCCCCAGCCGTACTGGCGGTAGCTATCCCACGCATGCTTCATCATCTGGAAACACACACACACACACACACAGAGAGAAATAGGTCAGCATCACTGCACCACCAGACAGACAGACTTCAAAAGGTGTTAAGTATATGGGCATTGCTTCAGAAGGGTATATACTGTACACCAACTTACTGAGACACAGGACACATGGAGCAGCCACATAAACATAAACATCAAAGCACGGGTGTACTAAAGGCTTGCAGGTGCAGTCATTCCCCACTCATGCATCAGCCTTCAACTACCAAACAGGAGTAAGGAACACAATTCTCAGTGAACCCATTAGAAGTGAGGCTCTCTCACAGGCAATCTCAACATTGTAAACAGTTTTAATAAGCCAAGGGCCTTGATTTTGTGTAAAGGCATCGCTAAGATAAAAGGTAGCAGGCTTTTTTACTTCTGGGAAAGCGTGTGCATACACAGACACACAGACACACAGACACACTCAGCATGACTCTCAGGTGGTCTGACTCACTTCATGATTGAAATAAAAGTCAATAATCAGGCTGGGATGCAGCCCAGAGATGTTGGTTCTTGTGAAAAGCTCTCCTCTCATACTGCCTGCATCACATCAAAACCATCAGCTCACTTCACAGACGCCAGAGAACGCTTCAGACCCACTGGCCCAGCAACACAAACAAAGCAGAGAGAGAGAGTGAGGGATAAAAAGAGGGATGAGAAACAAATCCCAACAGCTCGGCTTTGTGAGGCGAGACTGTTGGAAAGAAAGAGAGACAGAGAAAGAGGGAGAGTGTGTGTGTGTGTGGAGAGGGGAACGGGTCACTGCGGCCCAGTGTGGGGTGAGCACAGCTGCTTTCTGAGACAACGCCAGAACCCCAGAGAAGAGAGCGGAGATCATGGCAACATGATAGAAGAGAGAGAGAACAAGAGAGAGAGAGAGAGAGAGAGAGAGAGAGAGAGAGAGAGAAAGAGATGAGAGAAAAGGAGGAGGAGGAGGCGGAGGAAGAGGGGCTTTGATGTGAGGCAGGTGGGAGAGAGGCGGTGGCCGGAGATGGCCTTTACCCAGCATGCTTTGTTCTAGGGCCTGGCCACGACCTCGCTCCCTGTCTGCGAGGCGGAGCGACTGCTAGCAGGTGCCTGACTACAGCGGTCAGCAGTGACGAGCAAACACGGCGGGTGTGTGAGAGAGTGTACCGACAGCAAGAAAGTGAAAGAGGATAATTTAATACTTAATGAATATCAAACACATTTTGTGTGTGTGTGTGTGTGTGTGTGTGTGTCTTTTCTCCAACTCTTTCTGCTCTCTGTCTTAGGCCCTGTGATTACACTTTTCCCACTTGACTTACTCATCCCTCAAAAAACAAACATTCACACACAACTGCATGCCTAAACATAAAAAAAGAACCAGCTCTTCAGCAAATACACACACACAGGCTGTGTTTGTGCTGGCCCAAATGTCTGTGCACATGGATGTGTGGGTTTGTGCATGTGATCCATGCTCCATGAGAAGATCAAGATCCCTCCTTTGTGTGTGTCTGTGTGTGTGTGTGTGTACATGTATGTGTCTGTTGGTCCTATTTTGATCCATGTTCCATGAGAAGAGCACAGTCCCATCCCTCCTCTCTGAGTGTGTGTGTGTGTGTGTGTGTCCAGTAGAATCCACACTCTGGGCACACAGTGGAGGCCTCCCACAGCAGGACCTCAGGCATCCCGGGTGTTCTGCTGGAGAGACCCAGGGCTGGGCTGGGTCCGTGTAGTGCCCAGCCACTGTTGTTTTGGGCATTCATCCTAAACACAATCCCAGATCTCCCTCTCTCTTTCTCTCGCGCTCGGTCGCTCTCTCTCTCTCTCTCTCTCTCTCTCTCTCTCTCTCTCAGGACCATGTTTCCACAACGTGGTGCTGCCCCTCTACACCCTCCACGCTCTCCGCAAACAGAGTGAGAGATGAAAGGATGGATGGATGGATGGAGGGATGAATGGATGGAATGATGGATGGAGGGATGGAGGGATGGAATGATGGACAGGTGGGGCTAAGGCTGGAGAAAGCAAACCACTCATTTGGAGAGGGCTATTGCCAATGGTTACGGTAGCAAAGGTCTGACTGCTGATTACGGGCAGGAGTGTGTGTGTGTGTGTAAGGAACTGTCCACTGAAGCCACACAACAGATTGGCCTGCTTTGATGGGCTGTGTGTGCGCTCTACAATGGTATCTAATAGACCTCATTTGGGCCGGCAACCGGAGGGGAGTCTTGACCGATGACCAGGAGAAATATTACAGCCGAGCTATCGCTTAAAAGCAGTTCAACGCACACACGCGCGCACGCACACGCACACACACACACACACACACACACACACACACACACACACACACACACACACACACACACACACACACACACACACACTCTTTGCCCGACTACTGCTCACTGAGCGAAGCGTCCAGTGCCAGGTTACCATGGAAACTAATCTCTCTACTCTAAGCAGAACGCTCTTCTCATTCTTCTTATGCTGTAATTATGTAATTTGAGGTGTATGTTTGTGTGTGTGTTTTTTGTTTGTGTTTTTTGTTTGTGTGTGTGTGTGTGTGTGTGTGTGTGTGTGTGTGTGTGTGTGTGTGTGTGTGTGTGTGTGTGTGTGTGTGTGTGTGTGTGTGCATTAAAGCATGTGCTGCTTTAATCAGGTTTTAATAAAAGATGGATGTTTTTCAGCAGCTACAAAGAAAAAGAAAGAATGTTAAAGTTCCATGTCCTAGGCCTACACCATTACTGGACTTAGTGATTAGTGGTTTCTGCCATGGAATCATTTCAGTATTGGTATCATCATTTTGGTATTGTGACAACACTAGTGTGTATAAGTGTGTGTGTGTAAATGCTTTTCTGTCCAAAAAGACTAAGAATATACACTGTAGCCTATATGAGAGAGTGTGTGAGCATGGGCATTAGGGCTGGGCGATAAAACGATAGCGATATAGTATCGCAATAGACATGTAATCCATATCAATAAAAAAATATGTTCGATAGAACATTCGATAATTAAAAGCAACACACACCTCCTTACGTTGTCCATAAATAAATAGGCTAAATATATCTTGCATAGCTATGTGCAACTCTACCAGAGTAGGCGACAGAAGTAGGCCTACCTCAACACAGACCCTCAATGAGTTCTCTCTCTCCAGCATGCACATAATCCAAACATTCACAATCGTGCAAAACGACTGGCTAAATTTCTACTAAATCCGGTTAGCATCATTAGCAAGCTGCACGAATTTGTTCAAAACTGTTGCATTCAAATTGACTGCTAAGTTCTAATCATCTCAATCCTGATGCAAATGGAAAGTACTTTCCAAGACTCAAACGGGCCTGTCCCAAGAGGAAAAGGTATTCATTTGAAACTTAAACACACGTGGGGAAACTGAACAGTCTTAACCAGTAGACTATGATAAACTAGCAAATTAAGCTACTTTGTAATATTTCCAGGCCTCAACCAGTGCTGCTTTTCATTCAGACTTATGTGCACATTTATTTATTTGAGTGTTTTTCATGATTGTGTTGCTATTTTCCCTGTTTGCTTTTATTGATAACTGAGGTGATTAAAATCAGAGGAAGGTTAATTTTAAACTTAACCTGCCTCTGATTTTAATTCAATAAAAAAAAAAAAAAAATCAATAATTATCGATATCGACTGATATGAATTACTTATATCGTGATACAGTTTTCAGCCATATCGCCCAGCCCTAATGTGTAACTAAGCTACTTATTTAACTGGTTGTCTGAATGTGTGCCTCTCCTGTGTGTGACCCCCCCCACCCTGAGAAGAGGGGTGGGGGGGGGGGGGGTAGAAGGAGAGAGTGAAAGCTGAAGCAGTATAGAGGGGGAAAGAGAGAAAGATGAAGAGAAGAGAGAGAGTGAAGGTGTGTGAGGTCGTGAAGGTCTCTCTTTGTGTGTGTGTGTGTGTGTGTGTGTGTGAGAGAGAGAGTATTGGCTTGTGGTTTATGGGCTAAGGAGTCAGACATACTTCTGTCTGAGGCAGCAAAGACATGGCAGACTCACCTCCGCTGGGACCGCCAGCCAAAAGGAGGACAGGAACACACACACACGGCATGCAAACACAAAGAAACACACACACACGGCATACAAACACAAAGAAACACACACACACACACACACACGGCATACAAACACAAAGAAACACCCACACAGAGTAGATGGGGAAGGTAAAGTATGCACAAACAGACTCTCACACACACTAGAACTCTGCACCAAACAGATTGCCTCCTAAGCAATTTATATTCTCATATAAGGAAAAGCCCTTTCATCACACACACACACACACACACACACAGAGACGGTCACAGACTGATGACTTTCGATCAGGAGAGACCCATCCTCCATGAAGACCACTATTATAAAGGAGTGAGCTGATGTATTCAAGAGGTTGACTGGAACCTGCCTGTCAATCAGCTCCACTCCCTGGGAACACCGGCATCGTTTAATCGAGTCTGATGACTCTCCAAATTGCATTACTCCAACCGCCCACCATTACTCCCTCAGTCTCAACAGTAGGTGTG
>NC_055958.1:28378924-28387879 GCF_018492685.1 Alosa sapidissima | reverse complement strand
CACACACAGTTGGTATGTGACACCATGTCATAAATAATTACACACACGCAGCACGCTACATCACTCTGCTTTCTCTGATGAATATGAAGAGAGAGGAAAACAAAGCCCTCTCTTCTGCTTCCTTTTTCTCTTAGTCTTTCTGACATGCTCTTATCCCTCTCTCGTCCTGATTCTTTCCACATCTCTCTTACACTCTTTCCATCACTCTCTCTCGATCACACTCTCCATCTTCTCTCCACTCCATTCCCAATCTCCTGTTCTCTGTTCTCCCCATTCTCTCTTCATCTGCTTCCCTCTTTCTCCTATTTCCCCCCTCTCTCCTCTGTCTCTTTCCCCCCTCTCTCCTCTGTCTCTCTCTCTCTCCCCCTCTCTCCTCTGTTTCCCCCTCTTCTCTGTCTTTGCGCCATGAGCTTTCGCACTAATCCACGCCTGTGGAATGAATTCACCGGTCGGGTCTAATCCTCTCAGCATGCAGACTTTCTCTCTCTCTCTCTCTCTCTCTCTCTCTCACACACACACACACACACACAGCACTTCCCTGGCAACGGGCCTGTGGAGGGGTACAGAGAAACAGAAAGAAAAGAGAGACAGAAAGAAAGAAGAGAGAGAGAGAGAGAGAGAGAGACAGAGAGAGAGAGAGAGAGAGAGAGAGAGAGAGACAGAGCTAGACAGAGTGAAGGGCGGGAGAGAAGACAGAATGAGAGAGAGAGAGAGAGAGAGAGAGAGGAGAGAGAGAGAGAGAGAGAGGAGAGAGAGAGAGAGAGAGAGAGAGAGAGAGAGAGAGAGAGAGAGAGAGAGAGAGAGAGTGTGTGTGTGTGTGTGTGTGTGTGTATGAGGGAGGGTGGTGTTGTGTCGTGTCCTCGGTCACAGCGGCTCTGTGGGCTAGCAGCTAATCGGAGTTAGCGTGGCGTTAACTACAGTCTGGCCCTGCTCCCAACTCTCTTAGCGCAGCACACTCACAATAAACACAAGTTTTACACACACACACACACACACACACACACACACACACTCAAAGACACACATACACACACACACACACACACACACACACAGAGCCATGTGCTTTATGGATATGCCAACAGGAAATATGAATGTTGTGAGTCAAGCAAGCATGCATGCTGTACACGACATGACCACATGTGCACAAAGACACACATACATAGACAGACAAACAGACAGACATAAACACACGCACACATGCACACAGAGAGGCATCACTCAAGCACACACAATCACAAACTACCACACACACACACCTTGCCACGGCCACACACATCGCAAAACGCACACACGCAGTCTTACAACATCAAGCTCCCTCCCTCACACACAGAAAAAAAACAAACACCTGTGACCTACAAAACTCTCTGCATCCTTTTGCAAATGCTCAACAGCCCAAAACACAAACACTTGTGTTTGTCCAACACACCAGGCTTGCACACAGACAGACACACTCACTCCTCCTCCACCCTCCACAAATCTCGCACCGTCTGCCCCAAAACAACACCGTCTCCTCCAACCCCTCCTCTGCACTCCCTCACTCTTAATGCCCTGACAGAGAGAAGAGAGAAGAGAGAGAGAGACACAGACAGGCTGGGAATGAATGTGTTCTAAGAATGAATGTGTTCTAAGAATGAATGTGTTCTAAGAAGTCATGCCGAAGGAAACCATTTTCTCCGGTTGGCTATGAAATAAGTCGTTGTGACTAGGGGACATAGCAGGCTTTTCACACTGTTCCCTTCCCTGCCTTGTCATCCCCTCCTGGCCATAGAGCATTTACGAGGTAGAAAAGTGCTTCAACTACCTCACGATGACTCTAGCAATCTAGCAATACACCTGAAAGATGCCTACGGTTGTCAGCCATTCAGAGTGATACCAATTATCCATGTGAAATTTAATATCAAAATAAAAGCTCTGCTGCAAAATCCACCTATGTTTTTCATGAGGAAAACGGAAAAAAAAAAAAAAAAAAAAAAAAAATTCCACCATTCCGCGAACATCTCAGACAGTGTTACAAAATAATTGAAAAGAGTAACACAGGTCCTCACTCACCGATTCTGATGAGGGGTGTCATGTAGTGGGGATAAGGCCGACTCTTTGTCATTTGTGACGACGAGGGCTACAGTCAGAGCATGTTGTAAGAGAAATAGCCTCAGCGTTGAGTAGTACGTTAGCCTCAGGACCAGTCTGTCAGTACGTCTCATGTCCAAAGGCATAGAGCATGTCAAGAGAGGTCGAGGAACCACCACTCGTTCGAATAGAAGAGACATGATATGTAGAATGAAAAGCAAACCAAGGACTTCGGTAGTGAGCTTGCTTGGATTTGGGCTAAGCACTTCAAAGACTTCAAAGAGATTACCTGACATGTCCAAGGCAGCCTCTGAAGGTTTAGTCCAGGACAGATAGCCTCCTGTTTAAGTATAAGTATAAGTATATATACTCTTTTGATCCCGAGAGGGAAATTTGGTCTCTGCATTTATCCCAATCCGTGAATTAGTGAAACACACTCGGCACACAGTGAACACACAGATCACACACTAATCCCGGCGCAGTGAGCTGCCTGCAACAACAGCGGCACTCAGGGAGCAGTGAGGGGTTAGGTGCCTTGCTCAAGGGCACTTCAGCCATGCCTACTGGTCGGGGTTCGAACCAGCAACCCTCCGGTTACAAGTCCGAAGCGCTAACCAGTAGGCCACGGCTGCCCCATAAGACCCAGATTGAAACATATCGATGAGTAAAGTGGCAAAAGAGTAGAGGTCGAGGAACCAATGGTCATCGGAGTAAAGGGGACACGACATCTCAAAGGAAATTCAGCATTGAACTTGGTTGGGGTTTGGGCTCAGGACTTCAGAGGCTTCAAATAAACTCTGCATTGAGTTTACAACCTGGTGTGTGTTTGGACCCCCACACATCACAATGTTCAAATTCAGTCTGCAGTAAACATCACTAGTTGATGGCTAGTTTTACACACATACATCCCCCATCCCCAACACACACTAACACACACACGCCCCTACAGGCAGCATCCATAATGCATAGGTACGTGATTGCTTATGCATGATAGATTTGTGTGTGAATCACACACTTTGCTGCTCTCGCCTCCTCACGTCTTATTACAGACTCAGTGGCCAAGTCTCTAAACACACACACACACACACACACACACACACACACACACACACACACACACACACACACACACACACACACACACACACACACACACACACACACACACACACACACCTCTCTAAAGCCTCTCCAATCACACACAGGCTTACTGACAACGTCACACCAAACTTTGGCCAATTACCACAGTTTCAGGTTCTAGCACAGGGGTGGGCAAACTGCGGCCCGGATCCGGCCCGCCAAGCATTTCATTTGGTTATCAGGCTGCTCGCCATTTTTTTCCTGCGATAGAGATGACGTTGGTTAGCTTTACTGCAAACTGCTTTTCACTCTCCTTAGAGAACGTTTACAATGTCAATGTAAAAACATCATGTTAAATAGAGATAACATCATGTTAAACTAAGTTAACTCTTAGTTATCTCCTTTGCAGCAGATCTAACGTGAACATTATGCGATCCATTTAATTGGGAAAGCGTCTGCACTCACGAGAGGGAGACAGCGCCGCAGGTTCCAGCTGGCTTGTCATTGTTTATAATTGACATCTCCTTCTTATAAGAAACTTTTAAAAGGAAATCATGAAGGCAACAGTAGTTCCCACTACTGACCATTTAAAAACTGTGAGAGGGCCCAGCCGTAGGTACAGCACTAGCCACAGCGGAGCAGGCAGAAGATCATTGAGAAATAAACATGTCTTAAAGCGACAGTGCACAGTTTATACATGTGTTAAACAGCATACAATTAGCAGTATTTTTAAGCAATTAATATTTTAAAATAAATATATTTTTCATACTAAATTATAGGCTATAAAAAATGTATTTTTTTTTATGTGTTTTAAAGTTTGCCCACCCCTGTTCTAGCAACACCGATCAAGACGCCGGAGTGGCCACTACAATCACACACCAGCTCTAACAATCAGACAAGAGAATAGGTGCTTGCATTCTAAACACTCAGTCAGCAAACAGCACACACACACACACACACACACACATCAAATCAAAGACCATACTGTCTTGATGCCTCTCCAATCAAAAGCACTCCGCCCCCAGTCCAACCTCTCCAATCACCCATCTCACCCCCCTCTCCAGTCGAATTCCCGCCCGCTCTTTCAGCCTCTCCAATCAAATTTCAGTCGCCTACACCTCTACCACTCTCCAATCAAATGCCAGGCCTTCCGCTGCCTCTCCAATCACATGATGGCACTCTCTCTGGGCCATCGGAGAAGATAAGAGAGGCTGTTGTCATAAACCATATCATTCTCCAGATAAGGCATCTAATAATAACATAATTAAAAGAAAGAGAAGAGAAGAGGGAGAATAGAGAAAAGGCAAGGAAGAGGAAGAGTGGAAGGAGTGAAGATAAGAGGAGAAGAAAAGAGAAAAGAGAAAAGAAGAGAGGGGGCTAAAGGGGGAATGAGAGAGAGAGAGAGAGAGAGAGAGAGAGTGTGTGTGAGTGAGTGAGTGAGTGAGAGTGAGATAGCAACAGGCAGAGTAAGAGAGGGATGGGGAGAGAGAGAGAGAGAAAAAAGGGTATGGGAGAAAAAGCAAGAGAGGGTGGGGTAGAGGAGAGGGAGAGAGAGAGAGAGAGAGAGAGAGAGAGAGAGAGAGAGAGAGAGAGAGAGAGAGAGAGAGAGAGAGAGAGAGAGAGAACTTAAGAGTCTTAAGAGAATGAGTCTCAGGTAGAGGACGTTAAGAGAGCGAGAAATAAGACATTCTGTACAGAGCAACACTTCACCCAACTTCACCCAGCGGACTGAATAAAGCAAGAGTAGCAGGTCGTGACTGGGTAATACAACAGAGATGCGTAGCACACATTACAACTTTCGCTAACTTTCACTTAGCTCATCAATATTTCATTAGCAGTGTGACCTACGGCTTTGAAAGCGCCGCGTGCACTCACTGCCAGCGAGGCCTGTTGAGCTAGCTGGGCTGGCTGGAGTGGAATTGAATTTGTTGAGAAGCTACTATGTGGTCTCTTCCACAGCCCTGTTAGAGCCTCATAGATCAATACTATACCACTACACAGTCTGGCTGTACAGAGCTTAGAAAACACACACACACACACACACACAAATGTACTGACACATCTCAGGTGTGTGAATGTGTGTGTGCGCACGTCTGTTGAGTGTGGAGTGAGGTGTGTGTGTGTGTTGTGTGTGTGTGTGTGCGCGCAGTGAGGCAGTGTGTGATGTGATGTGATGGAGAGGGTTAAGGAGCCCCAGTGGTGAGCAGCAGATGGCCCAGCTCTGGGGTCTCACTGCATGGGAGCTGGACCCTAAACTAACCCCTACACACACACACACAAAGCAACAACATTGGAAAATACACTCACAACCTGTGTGTGTATGTGAGTGTGTGCGTGTGTGTAAGTTTCCATGTCCTGTGGAACCGTGTGACATCTGCCGAGCAGGAGGAGATCTGAGTGCCCTGGAGAAACACGCCCTGATGACACGACAAGCACAGAGAAGAGTCTATGTGTGTGTCTGTGTGTGTGTGTGTGTGTGTGTGTGTGTGTGTGTGTGTGTTCATCAACAAATGGGTACATTTGTGTATGTGAAGTGTTTGTTGTGTGTGTGTGCGTGCGTGCGTGTATATATACATTGTGTGAAAAAGTGCTCCACAAATCTCACTTAACAAGCCTGCTTCTCCCATAAACTCACCCAGACCACATGGGTGCACAAAGGAACACGCACACACTCGCACGCATATTAATTTCATGTAGAGATGAAGGCACATAAACCAGCACTAAGGAACTATTTTCACAGAAAACAATTATTAGCGGTAAGTGATCAGTGGAAACCAACAGCAACAGAGTTATTTAATATTCCAGTCCAACTGTGCTGACTCATGGTCCACACACACACACACACTTTCTCTCTGGGAGCATACACGCTTGTGTGGGCAGGCATACACATGCACACCGACACACACACATCTCTTCTTCCCATCCCGAAAGCTTTGTTACATGTAAGAGGCCACACACACACAGAGAGAGAGAGAGAGAGAGAGAGAGAGAGAGAGAAATAGAGAGAGAGAGAGAGAGAGAGAGAGAGAGAGAGAGAGAGAGAGAGAGAGAGAGAGAGACTAACGCACAGATTATAACATCCGAGGAGAGCCATCGTCGGCCAAAAGACCACACCACACAACTCAAATCCCACTTCTCCTGCCCACCATTATGAGTCGGCTCCATCCAAGGGCACGGACGCCGTGTACCACTAAATGCCCACATCATACCCAGCTGGCTTCGCCATGGTGCCCAGTCTTTCCACAGAGCAGCAGAAACTCGGCTGGCCAGACACCGGCCTGGCAGCGCCAACCCTACCATTTTCACCAGACGAACAGCTGGCAAAATGAACCCGGAGTCACTGCCACAGGAGGAGGAGTCTGGGGCCTCTGAACACACGGCAGCGAGCACTTCAAATGACCAATCAGTGGGTGGTGCTGCTGCAGTGGCCACTGGCCATTCCGTTACACTTAAAACATTTAATTATCAGGTCGAGGCTCTTATCCAATGTCACCTGCAGGATAGCGCGCGCGCACACACACACACACACACACACAGACACACACACACACACACACACCTCTCCCCCTCTCTCTCTCAATTAAATTTTCAATTTAATGTGCTTCATTGGCATGGCGGTTCAGGTTACAATATTGCCAACGCAACTGAATAGTACTAAAGCAATAATAAAACCATAATAATAATATAAAGACAAATATCAAATGAATGAGAAATTAAGAACGGGCTTTAACACATCGTCATGTCAACGGGACACAATACAAACAACTGAAAGCCACATGCCGCCGCCATCACCATTACAAAAGCAACCAATGGCGTGGTAAGGATTTCACCATAAACCCACCATAGTCGTCTCGTCTGACACCAGGGCCAGGAGTGGCACCGTTAGGCGTGCCCTGATCTCTCGCCATGTCTGCAGCTGATGATGAAACCCCAGGTAACGGATTCTGTGGCCGCTAGGCGTGCAGTAATCACCAGCCCTACTGCAGCTGTAGTGTGTGTGTGTGTGTGTGTGTGTGTGTGTGTGTGTGTGTGTGTGTGTGTATTGACTGGCGTCTGTGTCGGATGTCTCGCCTTGGGCCACCTCTGTAACTAGGGGCTGAAACATCACCATAGCGCTGGATATGGACGGCTGTCAGTCGGTTTTTACAACGTCTCTGCTGGTCACGGACAAACAGCATCTGTGACCTTGCCAGAGCCTCACATTATCGTTACTAGTGCCATTCGTGAATAACGAGCAGAGTAGGCGAGGAGATAGAAAACCATTTGTTTACAGTAACCCGTGCAGAATGGTCTAAGCTAAGGCACAGACCTTTTTGACCATCCCATAAGAAGACCGGCAACATTTCAGAAAGAAAAACTGCAATCTCTCTTCCCATCACCTTTAGAACTATAAATACTGGACCCCTTCTCAGAGATTTTCCAGATCTGGAAAAGGATAGTTCATTGTCCAAACTTTTTTTTCTTAGGCCTGGCCAGACCATGGTAATTATTAAATTACACGACTGCAGCGCACAGCCATGAGTAGCCTCGACCGCACTATCCCCGGAGACTAACTACCAGGGTTGATTACACGTTGGCAGTAATCATAAAACTGAACTGACTCACAAGGAACTTTTAATCCAAGACCCACTCTCAGCAAAGCCTTTTTGCTCTGCGACCAGAGACCTTTGACTAGATGAGCGCAGCAGCACACTGCTTCAATTTACAGCCCTTCTCAGCAGACTGCTCAACGGGATACTTTTGTCTGTCTGTCAGAACTGACCGCTACTAAGAGGACAGGGAAATGACCCAAGATGACCGCAGCCCTGACACGCAGGGAGGGACGGCCATAGCAGCGGTGAAAAAGCGGACGAGCTCTCCGGCACGACTCCCCGAGAGCCAGGAGAGGAACTTATCATTCTCTGGGCTCTCTGTCCATTAATCCTGCGTTGCTCTCTCCCTTTTCTCCCTGAAGGGAATCTATGTCTCTCATTCAGATGGCGTCTCGCCAATGATCGCATCGCTGGCTGTTATTCTCTGTACAGAGAGAGAGACAGAGAGACAGAGAGAGAGAGAGAGAGAGAGAGAGAGAGAGAGAGAGAGAGAGAGAGAGAGAGAGAGAGAGAGAGAGAGACTAACGCACAGATTATAACATCCGAGGAGAGCCATCGTCGGCCAGCGCGAGACAAAAGGCGCTTTTAGATTAAATGGGCTGTAACTGTTTTTCGGGGAACGCGACAGCGTTTCTGAACAGACAACGGCGACAAGAGAGATAGGAGGTAATTAAGTGAGCGAGGGAGGAGAGGAGGAGAGGAGAGGGCGGGGGGACTGGCGGAGGTTCGCAGACGTGCTGGAGAGGAAGATTCACCACAAGCTTTCAGAGTAATCACAGAAGCACAGGGAAGGCCCATGCAAGAATGAGAGGGGGAGAGGGGAGACGACGGGTTCCATGTCTCACACAAACACCACACACACACCTGCATAAACAAACATGCATAAAGACCCTGAAACTACCCCTGGAAAGCATATTTTTAAGATAAAAATCTCTCATTCAACAGAGCGCAAATAAAGTAAGAACACACCTGTACCTCTACTTCATCAGCAATTAAACAACGCTACACCAAGTGTAGACCATCCCCTCTCTCACACACACACACACACACACACACACACACACACACACACACACACACACACACACACACACACACACACCTCTTCCCAGCCCCTGCATCCCCTCACCTCTCGGATCTTGTCCCTCTTCTCCTTGACGTCCGGGTCGGCGGGGTCTCCGTCGTTAATGCCCAGCAGCTTGGGCAGGGGCAC